>NC_134405.1:188522024-188702842 GCF_038048845.1 Mixophyes fleayi
GGAGGACAGTTATTCACAGTCTGTCTATCATTGAAGGCACATATGTAAGTGATTTCACATAGAAGTCTTATTTTTAAGTATCAGTAGTAATTTCAGAGGGTTGAAGAACCCAGCATAATGATTTTAATTAGGAAACTTTATCTTTGAGTGGCATTAGCCTTTCAGTGCCAACTGTAGTACAAGCTACATCTGCATTTGTTTGTTATACATCAACAGATGTTCTTTATATTATGAGTTACAGATGTTGCTATGGAAAGACAATTATCCACTGCCTGTCAATGACAGCATGTTTGTAAGTGATTTCACATACAAATCTTATATAAGCATCAGTAATTATTTCAATAAGTTGTAGTGCCCAGCATAATGATTTTAATTAGGCAGGTTTATCCTTGAGTGGCTTTAGTCTTGAAGTGGGGACTGTAGTACAAGCTACATGTGCATTTGTTTGCTATACTTCCACAGACGTTCTTTATATTTTGACAATATGGTCTCTGCACAATAAATGAAATGTTTTACAAAACCAGCTTTCAAACATTAAATGGCTCAGCATTATTTTCAATATCACTAAGAGGTTTTGACTGATTCAATTTTCAGTAAGCATAAATAAGCAACTACATTGCAAGAGTAGCCACTTCTGGAAATGCCATTCATTAAGGCTTTCATTATACCTCAATAATTGTTTGAAAAAAGTGTTTGAAAATAAATATGAGCACAACAAAACTCTTTCTGAAAACAGAAAACACATATTTAGAAAGTCGTTCAATTTTTTCTCAACAATACAATTTGGTGGCAATTACGTAGTGCCCCACATTGCCATATTTTTTTAAACAAGGGCAATAGCCATTGTGCTACTTAAAACCAACTGCACGCCTAGAAATGGATGTTTCTATAAACAAATGTGACAAAAACACTGAAATAGTATTTTGGGGCAGATATGTTTGTTCCAGGTTTCTGGACTACATATTTTAAAAAAACCCAGGGAGATTGTTCTGTGTGAGAAGAAGTTTCCCAAATGACTGTGATCTGCTAGGAAAAAATTGGTAAGGGTCCCTGAGATCTAAATGGACAGAAACTGGTGGGCTCGATTTTATAAGGCCCAGTTAGGGTCTACTGATCTTCCAGTCTGAGAGCAGACTGATTAACGGTTGCACATGTAAGGTGTGTTTATAAAGGATGTCGGTGTGATCGGTCAGAGTCTCTGTTTTGCCTGGGGAAAGGGACTGCAGTGTCTCTATAGGAGATTTGATATCTGTTGTGAGTAAACTATATGTGCTGGAACTTCTTATGTTTTTTTTAATTTACTAGTCAGGAATGACGTGTTTAGTTAAATCCGATATCTTCTCCTGACATTCCTTAATTATCTCATCGCTGGACAGAATCATTGCTGCTAAAATGTCTGTTCTCCCTCAGCTTCTCTACCTATTCCAGGCACTCACCATCATGGTCCCTCTCTCTGAATAGACCACTATGCAACAACACTTAGCTAAATTTGTCTGACTAGGTAGATCTCCCAGGGTCCCACTAGCAAGGCTAACTACTGGGCGGCCCAACTCAGTATCTCCTATACCTTGTTACAATTCTCAATCTTATCATTGTCTCTTACTGACTTTTCATTACACAGTCCCTATTCATACTTTATATTAATGAAAAGAACACCTGAATATTGAATGCCAACAAAATGTACTGGTCGATATTGTTCAAAACACACTGGTAACCAAAAGACTTGACAATAGCACGCATTAAGGGCCTTTTATGAAGCTGCAAAAATCCAGTTCAAAATACATATAGATGGCATTTTGTGATCTAATTTCCGCACTATTTCTCTATTTATTCAGGTAATTATTTGACTAAACAGTGACTGTGGAGTGCACCACCGCCTCCTGAGGTCAAGAACTAGACAGCTTGGGACATTCCTTATTGAATGCAAGTTACTTTTTTTTCCAGGTTAATAACACTGGATAGACCAGTTGTACCAAAACCTTGGACTAGTGTGACTTCTCTGTTGCTGTACACTGCCATTGACCCCAGGAGATGGCACACATTCACCTAATTTGGTTACAAGAACAGTGATTCTTTGATTCCAGATATCAATGTACATTAACATTGGTAAGGGAGAGGGAGCAAGCTTTCTCTTTTCGCCGACGACATGCTTTTGACCCTCCAACAACTGAGAACCTCTCTACCCAATTTATTCAATATCATGACACGATAAAGACGTCTTTCTGGATAGAAAATTATTACAAAATTTGAGGCTCTGTTCCTTAATCTCTCTTCCCGCGATTGCCATATCACCTCCCAATTCCGTTTTCAAAAAGGCTGAAATATCTTGAGGTCTACATTACCACTTCTTACAACTCCCTATATCAGGAGAACTCTCCAGCTCTTTTTCTCAAACTTAAATCCATTATCTTCTGCTGGCATTCCTCAATTATCTCATGGCTGTTCAGGATCATTGTCATTAAAATGTCTGTTCTCTCTCAGCTTCTCTACCTATTCCAGACATTCACAATCCTGCTCCTTCTCTCTGAATTGACCACTATGCAAAAAAACTTAGCTAAATTTGTCTGGAGAGGTAGATCTCCCAGGGTCTGACTAGCAAGGCTTTCTACTGGTCGGCCCACCTCAGTTCTGTGGTAACCTCCTTTGCTCCTTCTGACTTCAACTTACGGGTGGATATAGAAGCTACTTATATCTCTCTACCTGACCTGTCTAGCATCTGGGGTCTACCTTCAACCGCTTGGGCTACCCTGATTAAGCGCTTTCTTACCTTACTATTTGCTGCTTGGACCTGGGAGACCTGCATGACTCATGTCTCTGCCCCCTCCTCAGCCAACTCCTCTGTCCATTATGCCCCTGTGACACAACCCCACCTTCCCACTGATATGCTTTGTTCTGTCTCTCAGACATGGACCACTTTGGGTATCCAATTCGGTGGGCACTTTTTGGATTGGTGGAAGCCCATGACCTATGATGCACTCTGCTCCAAATATCCCGATCTGCACCAACCCTTTATCAATACCTAGGTATAGAAAAAGGATTCAGAAAAAGCGCAAAGCTTAGAATCTTATATAAGACAATTTAATACACATTAAAATGATTAAAAACAAATTGCATACATGAGCATAATAAAATGACCATATAAATTAATATTGCTAGAACAGTCCTGTTTGATAGTGCAAATGGCAAAGAGGAGAACTATATCCAATCATATATAGCTGTCCAGCATCCCAAAGAGAAGCGGTGTAGTTACCAGCCACAGCTAGACTGGCTCTTGAAATGAAACACACAACTCTCTGTGCACATACACTTGTAATAACACTCTTGGGTTAAACCATTCAAGTGTTGCATTAGATATTGTAATGAATAGATCAGATTGTTGCAACCTGTGTGAATGCCGGTAAAGTTCCGCTGTAGATCTCCCACACGTTTCCTGGATCTGGGCAAAAAACGCAATGGATGAAAAAAATCCAACCCCGGGGTTTAAGTGCTGGTCTATTAGTTGCTCCAATATGGTTGATTGAGCTAGCCTGACGAGTTTCTCGGTGTTAAACACCGTTTCATCAGAGGCAACCTGAATTACACCCAAAGGGGGGAGTTGTTATATAGTGCATTTATCAATACCTACAGGTCAGGCATTTTCTCCACTCTCTCTTACCGGGTAATCCACCTCCTCTGATCTCCCCATTTGAAACCCTCTGTCTCTCTTCGCTACGCAGGGGAATGATTTCTTCGCTCTATAACTTACACCTAGATGACATGCTAGTCTCTGGGAATCGTCACAAAAGAGAATAGGGAAGTGAATTGCCCCCCTTGTGGATTTAATAACATTTTTGAGTTAAAAAAAGAAAATTGGTGAGGGGAACATTGAATTTACATATATAAACTCTTATTCGATTTCGTGGGTTTCAACACAAATACAATAGTGTCTGTTCCTAATATAAAATCAGATACTCAATCTGAAAATATCTTGTCAGTACATGTACATGAAAGCACATGATTTTTTTTGTGGCAATGAAAGTGTTGGTATGACTGGTGAAATATACATAAGTTAAATTAAATTGGCTTTAATTGGATTTGAATGCCAACCAACCATTACCCTCTGGTATTTTTCCCTGCTTCTAGAGGAATAAATGGTAACTCAATAGCAGTCTGCTGTGTGAGCCACAGGTCTGTCAATCTCCATTTCATCTTATTCTTAATGCAAGTTTCACTTAGTTTGATTTTATCCCTTTTTTCTGAACTTTTTTCAGTAGGTCATACCATTTTGAATAAAGTGATCTTGGTGTTAAGTTGATATGCTGGTGTATTGAAGAAATGCTTTATATATTTCAGTCTTTCCTGGCAATTTTTTTTTTTAGGGGACTGATAGGTCTTTCCATTTGTAGCCTAATCCAGGATTATTTCCATAATTATATTCATGCAATAATTTACCACAAAATGTAATCAAACAAATGCATGCTAGGCAACGTAAATTCAATGTGTTGCCTGTGATTTTGTTTCCTCTTTTCTGTTCCTTTGCTTTACCATTTTGTTGTTCCTCATTTAGATATCTTACAGACAACTCATGCTATTATATTTATCCTGCGTATATATAAAAATGAGCAAATTCTTGTTCATCAAGGAAGTCCATCTGTTTTCATTTACAAACAACCTAAACATTTAATTCCTCATTCCAATTGTACCACACCACCTGTAGCTGCACAAAAATGCCAGTTGCCAATGGCTGCTTTAATATTGGAGTCACTGGAAAATGGAAAGGTCAGAATACAAAGGTTTATTAAGATTACCTTGTAATTTTGGCAATTACTGCAGTTAATTAAAGAGGATAACCACTATAAAGTAAAAAAAAAGAAAAATTAAGTCCAATGTGAAAGTTTATTTAACTAATTTTTAAGTCAGAAATGAATAAAAGTATATATTCCTATTTGGGGCAAAAGTGTGCCTTTTTCAGTCTTCCAGATCAACTCACAAGTATGTATGGCTTTTTAAGAATTATCTTACATTGTTTTTGCTTTCCACATTTTAGATTTGTTGAATAAGAATTTCCTGCATGAGTTGACCCATATGTGTTCCTTAGGGCGGTTGTTAATTTCTCCCCGCTTGTAATCCTGGCAATTTATATTCTGCCTCCATATAACAATGATGTTTGTGTAAGGCTTCCACTTTCATGGCACTCTCTCTGGCCACCCAGGTGGTATGTCTGGAAGATTTTAACAACATTCTTCACACAGGTTTGGATAGATGGCGAGAGTCAAATATACCTCTCCCTGGTGGTCCCACCCCCTTTTCTCGCTTTGTAGAGGAGATGGGCTTGGTTGATGTGCCAGTCTACCAGCTATCACACCATGTTGCGAATAGATTTGATTTTACAATCCCTGTCTTTAACACCGTATGTCACCTCCATTGAATACCTCTCCAAGGGCATTTCAGATCACTCTCCGGTAATTTTAAGTATTGACCTGACTAATGACAGAGGGGTGAGATTTTGGAAATTAAACCCACTTTGGTTGGATACAATGGGAAATGGGGTGGACCTTACTGTCCTCGGGGAAGGATACTTTACTGATAATAGTATGTCATCATCCTCGGCTGTCCTTTGGGATGCATTTAAGGCTTTTCTAAGTGAAGGCACTGTCCTATCCTGGTTCTCATCCTACCTATCTAATCGCTCTTTCAGTGTTAATTTCTCTGGATCCACCTCTGCTCCGCTTCCTTTATCATTAGGAGTACTACAAGGCTCAGTCTTAGGTCCTCTGCTATTCTCTATCTACACCACTTCTCTTGGAAAACTAATAAGTTCTTTGGATTTCAGTATCATCTCTATGCGGATGATACATAAATCTATCTATCCTCTCCTGGTCTTTCACCATCTGTGCTGTCTCGAGTTACTGACGGTCTTTCTGCCATTACATCTTGGATGTCTTCTCACCAACTCAAACTCAATTTTTCAAAAACTGAATTAATAATATTCCTACCCAAAAACAGAAGCTTCCTGCCTGACATCTCTGTTTCTGTTGATAACATGACCATAATCCTTGATTCACAACTGTCGTTTATTCCCCACATCAACTCTATATCTAAATCATGTTACATACACCTAAAGAACATTTCCAGAATACGCACATATCTGACACAAGACACCGCAAAACATTAATTCATGCACTCATCATCTCCCGCATCGACTATTGCAATTCCCTCCTTACTGGTCTTCCCAAAGTCAGACTTGAACCCCTACAATCTATTTTGCACGCAGTGGCTAGACTGATTTTCCTTGCAAACCGTTATTCCTCTGCTGAGCCACTCTGTCAGTCTCCACATTGGCTGCCTGTATTTCAACGAATCCAATATAAAAATCTTCTACTAACATATAAGGCCATTAACAAAATTGCACCGACATACATTTCCTCACTTGTCTCAAACTATCTCCCAACTCGACACCTCCGTTCTGCACAAGATCTATGTCTCTCTTCCACACTCATCACATCCTCCCATTCTAGGTTACAGGATTTTTTCCGGGCTGCACCCACTTTGTGGAATTCCCTCCCACGCACAGTAAGACTTTCCTCTAGTCTTCAAACCTTCAAGCGTTCACTGAAAACCCACCTCTTCAGACAAGGTTATGATATTCCTCAACCACCATCCTAATTTCCCTAGATTACCCTATTACCATCCTCTACACTGCTAATGCAAGACAACAACCCTCTGACCAACATTGCAACACACACAGCCCACTCAATACTTTTACCTTTGCATTCTAGCTGGTCCAATGTGCAATATGATGTAGCACATGCCCTTGTGTTTCAAACTCCCATTGTCCTATAGATTGTAAGCTTGCGAGCAGAGTTCTCTTACCTCTCTGTCTGTATGTATTACCCAGAATTGTCTAATTAATCTTTGTTCCTAATTGTAAAACGCTGCAGAATTTGCTGGCGCTATATAAATAAATGTTGATGATGACCCTTACAAAAAAAGTTTCTGACATCAAAAATTCTAATAGAAAAATAGAATCTACACTGGAACAGCGTTGTAGGGATTTGGAGTGTCTGTATCTTAGATCGCATTCACTTGATGATCGTCTCCAATGGTTAAAGCAGGGGTCAGGGAGCTTTTTCCCCTTTACCCCAAAATATATTTAGATACGCCGACGTTACCCTCTTGATTTAAAAGGAAGGAAATCATATATTATTCATTATTGGAATTTCATACTTTTGCTCTCACTTTTCTTACTTTCCTCACCCTATGTGCCTTCATATTTTTGTTGCACTTCTCTTATTTCCCTCACCCTATGTGCCTCTGTTATTTTACTAACTTTTATATTGACTTTTTCTCTTCTTTTTTCTTCTTCTTGTCTTGTTTTCTTCTGCCGCTGCTCCTCTCTGCTCCTCACTGAAAATGACGTCAGGCCGCCCGACCTACAGTGGGAGAGAGAAGGAGAGGAGACTGCTCGGAGCAGCCGCGCGGTCATGTGATTGAAAAAAAATCACATTATTGCCGGCGGTGTGTCTCGGCAGCATTACCCCAGGAAATTAATTTTTACCCCACTTGGGGTAATTTACCCCGGTTCCCCGACCACTGGGTTAAAGGCTCAGTTGGAATGGAGTCCAAATGCCCCCTTCTATTTTCACAACACCGACAGTACTCAGAGGCCGACATGGGTGGAAGTTACCTAGCCTGTTTAGCAAGGAAGCAACAGACCAGTAGAACTATCCCAGCAATTTACAACAATCAACACGTGCAAATTTTAGGGGAGGTGAAATTGTTGATACGTTTCTCCAATACATAAAGGGTACTTACTCTTCTAGGGTACAATACTCACATAATCAATTAACCGCAATATTTAGATTCTATTAAATTATCGTCTCTCTCTCAGGATTCGGCTTCCCTTATAAATGCGCCACTCACAGTTGAAGAAATAGAGGCAGCTATATCCTCATTTCCTAATCATAAGGCTCAAGGAATTGACAGCCTACCTATAGAGTTATATGAGAAACTTAGAAACTTTTTTGTCCCACAATTACTAGACATTTTTAATTGTTTGTATGACTTGGGCTCTCTGCCACCTTCAATGTTGGAGGCACTGATAATGGTCTTGCCAAAACTGGGGAAAGACCCCCTTTAACCCAAATCCTATAGACCCATCTGTCTCCTCTGTACTGATGTTAAAATATTAGCCAAAATTATTGCTACCAGATTGAACTCTTTTATTTCTCAGGTAGTTCACCCTGATCAAACTATGCCTGGTAAATCCACTATTTTGAATCTATGCCATCTTTACACTCACATTCAGCTGCCCATGCAGCTGAGGAGGGGGCAGTCTTTAGATACTGCCAAGGCCTTCAACTCGGTCGAGTGGGAGTACTTATGGGAAGTATTATGTAGATTTGGGTCGGGGACCGAGTTTATTAAGTGGATTCAGTTACTATATTCAGCACTGGCGGCAAGAGTCTCAGTAAATGGCCACAAATCCTCTCCTTTTAAATTGGGGCAAGGGACCAGGCAAGGTTGCCCCTTGTCTCCAGCACTATTCTCGTTGGCCATAGAACCACTGGCCTGTTTGATTAGAGATCATCCTCAAATTGTACGGCTCCCAATGGAGATGGCTCGGGATACTATAGCTCTCTATGCTGACGACATGTTAATATTTCTGTCTCACTCTGATGCTTCTGTTGACCGCCTTCTAGTTGTAGCTAATAACTTTGGAAACTTTTCTGGTCTATTGATTAATTGGGACAAATCTTATGTATTCCCGCTTCATGGTGTGATACACCCTGATGCCGAAAATAGACATTCTCTTAAATGGATCAATCATTTTAAATATCTTGGGGTTTCGGATATCCAGGTTTTCAAGTGACTTTGTTTTCCTCAACGTAGACCTGGTTATAGAATATTTTAAAAAAAATTTTCACACATGGAAAAGACTTCCCCTTGCGGTCAGAGACAGGATCAATTTATTTAAAATGGTTGTTCAGCCAAAATTTCTATACATTCTCCTACACTCCCAAAAGTGATAATCCATAAGATTGACAGGCTCATCTCTTCATTTGTATGGGGAGATGGTAGGGCCATTTGGCTACATTATGTAGGACCAAGGCTGATGGAGGGCTAGCCCTTCTAAACCTTTGTTTATACTATTATGAAGCACAGTTTACTCATTTGATCAGTTGGGTGGAAACCCAAATTCCTATAGATTTGTTGGGTTTTCTTGGTGAGCGGGCGGAGTATAATGCCTCTGGAAATGCGCTATTGTAACCCATGGGACAATTGCTTATGGGGAAATGTCCGAGTCAAGTGGCCCCAATAGTTAGGCCGTGGAGATTTGGCGTATTTCACAAAATATAGTGGGGGGTCAGGGTTATGACCGTTCTACCCCTTTGTGGCATAATCCCTCCTTTCCTGAACTTAACAAATGGCAAGAATATAATATATGGCATAGATATTGTGTTATTAATATTGGGCAGTTGTATGAGTCTGGTTCCTTGAAAACTTTTGCACAACTCTCACAGGAGAGGGGAATTCCTAACTCTGCATTTTACTATTACCTTCTACTTAGACACTCTCTTAACACCCACATTTCTGCCCCTCCCTCATTAACATTAATCCAATCATCCCCTCTCTGCAGTCTTTTGTCGAGGGTGGGTATGTGAAATACTATATCCCAACTGTACTCAAACCTTAATTATTCAATTATCCCAAAAGACTTAGATTCACTTAAATCCAAATGGTGGGTGGAACTAGGCCCCCTATTGGACGAGGAGTGGTCTCATGTGCTTATATATACTGCCCAGAGTATATCTTACCCCTGTTGGTCTATATCATATGAGCTGAAGGAGTGACTCGTCATGTACAAAATGCAGTTCCTTATTGGCTGATTTGTGTCATATGTTATGGGGTTGCCCGTTTGTAAATCATTTTTGGTCAGAAGTCTTGAAATCTGTTCTTAATACTGTTCCCCTTGCCCTCCCCCCATGAACCCTAAATGTTGTCTTTATGGTATTTCATTAGAAGACTTAACTAATAAGTATACAGCTGCCTATATTTTTAATCTGATGGCACTTGCCAATGTGGTGATATATAGGGCCTGGCTTGCACCTGGCGCACCTGATTTTCATAAGTGGAGAGCGCTGGTAAATGCCACTGTACAACATAAAAGATATGTGTATACCTGTAGAAATGCTAAATCAAAGTATCATAAAATATGGTCCAGATGGTATTCGACTAGATATTGAGCTTGTTCAAATTACTTGATGTCTTCTGATTAATTCCCCAGCTGGAGGTAGGGGAGAGACAGTTCCTCTGCATGACTTGTCCAGTGTGATAGAAAATTTGTTGGTAATCTTTGACAGTAAAACTATTGTCACGGGCACTAGGAGTCTTTACCCAGGGATCACCACGTGATAGGCTTACCAGAGCAGTATAGGTGGTAATATGGTACTCTGGTAGCAGGGTGATCACGGAACAGGAAATAGCAGATGATGAGATGCTCAGGAAAGTCTATGACTAGCAGCACTGGCAATATGGAGGTAATAATACACGAGGAACTGTATGGACAAAGGACACGTGAAGGTAGTCAGTGGTCTGCGGTAGCAAGTTGTACCACTGCTATAGTGAGGAGGAATGTCCAACAGAAACGAGGAGGTGATGAGAGTCAGCGGTCTGCGGATAGCAAGTTGTACCGCTGTCTGAGTGAAGGAATGGAATCCAAGTGGAGGTATCCGGGGAGTCAGTGGTCTGCGTTTAGCAAGTTGTACCACTGCTATGTGAGAGGATACTGGAACAGGTGATACTGGAAACAGGGATCAGTGGTCTGCCACTAGCAAGTTGTACCACTGAATATATATGTGAGGAGGTGCACGGGGAGAGACTGCAACACAAGATAGACACGGGCACCTTAAACTTGATCCACAGTAATATGCACAATATATATATATATATATATGACTGAACAGCACTGCCATAATAGAAAGTCTCTTGAAGTAATCCGGCACGAGATAACACAGTCAATGATGGCAATAGACTCAGCAGATAGCAAACTCCAGAGGAGAACCAACACAGTCCAGCAAGATATGCAATACACCAGCACAGTCAATGAGAAGTATGCATACCGTGGTTCAGAAGCAGGCAGTCAGACAGGAGTGCAGAGATACCTGAACGGCAGGAGGCCGGCAGGATGCAAAGTCCCTGGATGGGTGAAGCGGTGGTCTAGTAGGTGCAGCGCACAGGTAGGTAGACCAGCAGGGAAACAAATATACAGGAATCAGTAGAGCGTGGAACTGGACTCCTGGAGGACCCTGAAGAATGGCGATGGTCTAGCAGAGGGGTAAGTAGAGAGACACGAATCCAATGCTGACAGGCGGGTAGAGACCAGCGGGAACACAGGAAAGCGTGGAGAGCGGATCAGCAGTAGATGGATGAGTAGCGCTGAGGAGTAGCAGCAGCAGGTCTCTGCGGACACACGGAGGTAGCCAATAGCAACCAGCAGGTGCAGTAACGATGGCACACGGGAGAGCAGAGTTGAACTGGAACTGTTGATCACGGAGAGTAGCGGATAGCAATAGTGGCAGCAGTCACGAGGAAACACGGGAGAGTTGAGATGAACTGAAGACTGAAGCGCACAGAGGCAGCGGATAGGAATCAGCCAAACAGTCACGATGAAACACAGACGAGTTGCAGGTTGAAGACTGTAGTGCACGGAGGCAGCGGATAGGAATCAGCTAACAGTCACGATGAAACACAGACGAGTTGCAGGTTGAAGACTGTAGTGCACGGAGGCCGCGGATAGGAATCAGCTAACAGTCACGATGATGAACAGGTGAGTGGATGTGGATTGAAGACTGTAGTGCACGGAGGCAGCGATAGGAATCAGCTAACAGTCACAATAATATATGGTAGAGTTGAAGTGGTTAGAAGACTGTAGTGCACGGAGGCAGCGGATAGGAATCAGCTAACAGTCACGATGATATATGGTAGAGTTGAAGTGGTTAGAAGACTGTAGTGCACGGAGGCAGCGGATAGGAATCAGCTAACAGTCACGATGATACACAGAAGGGTAGAAGTGGTATGGGAACCACAGTAGTAGAAGTGGTTTGGAAACCACAGAGGTAGAAGTGGTTTGGAAACCACAGGAATCAGCAGCGCTGAATAACGAGGAAACACAGGAACACCTTCAGAGACTCATGGGGAATGAGACTCCAAGATCAGGCAACGTGGTGTTGACCACAGGTGCTTAATATAGGGAGTGTTGCCTGATCTGCCAATTAAGTTAAAGGAACATACACTGAAGGATTAGAAAGGGCTGCGCATGCGCAGTCCCTCAGGATGGAGGACGGCCACGGTTCCTAAATGTCCGGGAAGAAGCACTCACAGTCCGGTGAGTGACAGTACCCCCCCTTTTAAAGGTGGGCACAGAACGCCTGGAACCGGGCTTGTCCGGATTTTTGGAATAAAACTTCTTCAGAAGGGCAGGAGCATTAAGATCTTCAGCTTTGATCCATGAGCGCTCTTCAGGACCAAAGCCCTTCCAATGAACGAGGAAACGGAGAACTCCTCGCGAAATTTTTGCATCCAATACCTCAGTAATCTCGAAATCCTCCTCCTGATGAACTTGAACTGGCTGCGGTGCTGAGGGAGGAGTCGAGAAACGGTTGATGATGAGAGGTTTGAGCAAGGACACATGGAAGGCATTGGAAATCCGAAGATTCTTAGGAAGAAGAAGTTTAACACATACTGGATTGATAACTTGAATGATCCTATATGGACCAATAAAACGAGGGGCGAATTTCATAGATGGAACCTTCAAATGAATATTTTTGGTAGATAACCAGACACGATCTCCAATTTTTAGTGGTGGAATAGCCCGCCTCTTCTTATCTGCGAAAGACTTATATTTGTTAGATGTCTTCTTTAAACAGGTTTTGACCTGAGACCAGATATTTTTGAAGGTCTGACAAGCAGTCTCCACAGCAGGAACTTGGGTGGGCGGGAGGGCAGGAAATTCCGGAAAAGACGGATGGTGACCGTAGACCACAAAGAATGGAGTTTTGGATGATGACTCATGGTACATGTTGTTATGGGCGAATTCAGCCCAAGGAAGCAATTCTACCCAGTTGTCTTGATTGGCTGAAGAGAACATCCTTATAAAAGTCTCAAGATCTTGATTGACTCGTTCCGTTTGTCCGTTAGATTGCGGGTGGTAAGAAGATGAGAGTGCTAATCGTATGCCCAAGGTTTTACAAAGGGCCCGCCAGAATCTGGAAACGAATTGTACTCCTCTATCTGACACAATCTCAGACGGACATCCATGGATGCGGAAGATTTCTTTAATGAAATGTTCAGCCAGAGTAGACGAGGAAGGTAAACCAGACAAAGGGACGAAATGAGCCATCTTCGAAAATCTGTCTACCACTACCCAAATAGTATTGTGATTCTTACTTGGTGGCAAATCAGTAACGAAATCCATACTAATATGGGTCCAAGGCTTGGACGGAATGGGTAGTGGTCGCAGCAACCCTGCGGGAGTTCTGCGGGAGGATTTGAACTGAGAACATAAATCACAGGAAGCAATAAACTCTTTGACGTCTCTCCTCATTGAAGGCCACCAGTAACTTCGAGAGAGAATCTCAAAGGTCTTGTGTTCACCGGCGTGTCCAGAAAAACGAGAGGCATGGAACCACGAAAGGATTTTCCTCCTCAGAGTAGGAGGCACGAGGGTCTTCCCAAATGGTAGCATTTTGGTGGATGAAGCAGCCAGTGAAATACATTTGGGGTCTAGAATAGCATGGTTGGAAACCTCTTCTACATCAGAGGACGTCACAAAAGCTCGAGATAGAGCGTCAGCTTTCTTGTTCTTAGCGGCTGGTTTGAAGGTTATAATTAATTCAAAACGGGAAAAGAAAAGAGACCATCTTGCTTGACGAGGGTTCAAGCATTGGGCAGATTGCAGATATGACAAGTTCTTATGATCCGTGAGGATCGTCACCGGATGGCGAGCTCCTTCCAACAAGTATCTCCATTCCTCTAATGCAGCTTTGATGGCCAGCAACTCCTTGTCCCCGATAGTATAATTTTTCTCTGCGGGCAGAAGACCCCGAGAGTAGAAGGCACAAGGATGTAATTTTTGTTGCTCCGAGCGTTGGGAGAGAATGGCTCCTAAGCCCACATTAGAGGCATCTACTTCTAGGAAGAAGGGGAGTGTCACATCAGGCTGTCGAAGAATGGGAGCAGACGAGAAGGACTCTTTGAGAATTTGAAAGGCTTGGAGAGCCTCAGATGACCATTGCTTAGTATTAGCCCCTTTCCGAGTCAGGGCCACAATAGGAGATGCAATGGATGAAAAGTCTTGAATGAAGCGTCTATAGTAATTGGCAAAACCTAAAAAACGCTGGATGGCACGAAGAGTAGTTGGCTGGGGCCAATGTAATACAGCATTTACTTTGTCTGGATCCATCTTCAGGCCAACTCCGGAAACTATATACCCCAAGAATGGAATCTGGGGCAACTCGAATGAACATTTCTCCAATTTACAGAACAATGAATTTTTCCGTAGTCTGGAGAGGACCTCTGCCACATGTTGGTGATGAGAAGGCAGGTCCTGTGAAAAGATCAATATGTCGTCCAGGTAGACAACGACACATACATATAATAAGTCCCGAAAGATTTCATTGATGAAGCCTTGGAAAACAGCGGGGGCATTACACAGCCCGAAAGGCATTACTAGATATTCGTAATGCCCATCTCTGGCGTTGAACGCTGTCTTCCATTCGTCACCGGAACGGATTCTAATTAAATTGTAGGCACCACGAAGATCCAACTTAGTAAATATCCGAGCTCCCTTGATGCGATCGAATAGCTCAGTGATCAGCGGAATGGGATACCGATTCTTGATAGTAATGGCGTTGAATCCACGAAAATCTATGCAAGGGCGTAGTGATCCATCCTTCTTTTTGACGAAGAAGAACCCAGCTCCAGCGGGAGAGGTGGAAGGTCGAATAAACCCACGCTGGAGATTCTCCTGTATGTACTCAGATGTGGCTTGAGTTTCAGGTAACGAGAGTGGATAGACCCGACCCCTGGGAGGAGTCTTGCCAGGTAGAAGGTCGATCGGACAATCCCAAGAACGATGAGGAGGAAGACGTTCAGACTGAGCTTTATCAAACACATCGGCAAATGAAGCATACTGAGGAGGGAGTCCCGGGGAGGAAGATGAGATGGAAGATTGCTGTACTTTAAGAGGAATAACTTGGGAAAGGCAACGATGGTGACATTCAGACCCCCAAGACATAACTTGAGGGGTGCACCAGTCAATCTGGGGAGAGTGACACTGAAGCCATGGAAGGCCTAAGACAATCGGACTTGTCGTAACTGGAAGAATTAAAAACGAAATTTCTTCATGGTGTAGTACACCAATCTGAAGTGTTACTGGAGACGTACACTGGGTGATGAGACCATTGATGAGACGTGATCCATCTATAGCCGTCACAGTAATGGGTGTTTTTAAAGTAATCACTGGTAGAGACCATTGATTCACTAGTGATTTAGAAATGAAATTTCCTGCTGCTCCGGAATCAATCAATGCCTGTGACTCAAAGGATTTGGTAGCAAAGGAAATCGTAACATCAAAAGCGCAGACTTTAGATTTCATAGACGATGGAGAGGACTCCAGGGACCCTAACTTCACCTCTCCAGAACTAGTTAGGGCCTGGCATTTCCCGATCTCTTAGGGCAAGAGCTGAGCATATGCGTGGAATCAGCACAATAGATACAGAGTCTATTCTTTACTCTTCGTCTCCTCTCCTCTGAAGATAATTTGGAACGTCCTATCTCCATGGGAATCACAGAGGTTGAAGCTGGACGAAATTGAGGGGTTGAACGAAGAGGTGCTTTAACAGCAGTTGTTTTCTCAGACTCTCTTTCACGAAATCTCATATCTACACGATGGCAAAGAGAGATCAAATCTTCTAGTGACGAAGGAAGCTCTTGGGTAGTCAGTGCATCTTTAATTTTATCGGAGAGCCCCTGCCAGAAGGCGGCAACTAATGCTTCAGTGTTCCACTGAAGTTCAGAGGCTAAGATCCTAAATTGAATGACATACTGGCCTACTGTATGGGAGCCTTGTCGCAAACGAAGAATGCTGGAAGCAGCGGAGGTCACACGACCTGGTTCATCGAACACACTTCGGAACGTGGAAATGAATTTGGCACTATCTTGTAGTATTGGATCGTTTCTTTCCCACAGAGGGGAGGCCCAAGCCAGGGCTTGTCCAGAAAACAATGAGATAAGATAGGCCACTCTGGAACGATGGGTAGAAAAATTTTGAGGTTGGAGCTCAAAATGGACTGAACATTGGTTAAGGAAACCCCTACAAGTTTTGGGGTCCCCGTCGTATTTTGACGGAGAAGGCAGGTGAAGCGTGGGAGCTGTAGACACCTGGGATGGCACTGGGGAAACGGAGGAAAGCACAGGAGCTTCAATATTAGCTGTAACAGTCTGTCCAGATGTTCCTTGGGAGGTTAACGATTGGTAACATTGAAGTAACAGCTGTTGGCGAGCATCCTGTTGCTCCACACGGCTGACCAGATGCTGCAGCATCTCTTTAGCGGTAGGTTCCGTATCTGGGTCTGTCATGGCCTGATCTTACTGTCACGGGCACTAGGAGTCTTTACCCAGGGATCACCAGGTGATAGGCTTACCAGAGCAGTATAGGTGGTAATATGGTACTCTGGTAGCAGGGTGATCACGGAACAGGAAATAGCAGATGATGAGATGCTCAGGAAAGTCTATGACTAGCAGCACTGGCAATATGGAGGTAATAATACACGAGGAACTGTATGAACAAAGGACACGTGAAGGTAGTCAGTGGTCTGCGGTAGCAAGTTGTACCACTGCTATAGTGAGGAGGAATGTACAACAGAAACGAGGAGGTGATGAGAGTCAGCGGTCTGCGGATAGCAAGTTGTACCGCTGTCTGAGTGAAGGAATGGAATCCAAGTGGAGGTATCCGGGGAGTCAGTGGTCTGCGTTTAGCAAGTTGTACCACTGCTATGTGAGAGGATACTGGAACAGGTGATACTGGAAACAGGGATCAGTGGTCTGCCACTAGCAAGTTGTACCACTGAATATATATGTGAGGAGGTGCACGGGGAGAGACTGCAACACAAGATAGACACGGGCACCTTAAACTTGATCCACAGTAATATGCACAATATATATATATATATGACTGAACAGCACTGCCATAATAGAAAGTCTCTTGAAGTAATCCGGCACGAGATAACACAGTCAATGATGGCAATAGACTCAGCGGATAGCAAACTCCAGAGGAGAACCAACACAGTCCAGCAAGATATGCAATACACCAGCACAGTCAATGAGAAGTATGCATACCGTGGTTCAGAAGCAGGCAGTCAGACAGGAGTGCAGAGATACCTGAACGGCAGGAGGCCGGCAGGATGCAAAGTCCCTGGATGGGTGAAGCGGTGGTCTAGTAGGTGCAGCGCACAGGTAGGTAGACCAGCAGGGAAACAAATATACAGGAATCAGTAGAGCGTGGAACTGGACTCCTGGAGGACCCTGAAGAATGGCGATGGTCTAGCAGAGGGGTAAGTAGAGAGACACGAATCCAATGCTGACAGGCGGGTAGAGACCAGCGGGAACACAGGAAAGCGTGGAGAGCGGATCAGCAGTAGATGGATGAGTAGCGCTGAGGAGTAGCAGCAGCAGGTCTCTGCGGACACACGGAGGTAGCCAATAGCAACCAGCAGGTGCAGTAACGATGGCACACGGGAGAGCAGAGTTGAACTGGAACTGTTGATCACGGAGAGTAGCGGATAGCAATAGTGGCAGCAGTCTCGAGGAAACACGGGAGAGTTGAGATGAACTGAAGACTGAAGCGCACAGAGGCAGCGGATAGGAATCAGCCAAACAGTCACGATGAAACACAGACGAGTTGCAGGTTGAAGACTGTAGTGCACGGAGGCAGCGGATAGGAATCAGCTAACAGTCACGATGAAACACAGACGAGTTGCAGGTTGAAGACTGTAGTGCACGGAGGCCGCGGATAGGAATCAGCTAACAGTCACGATGATGAACAGGTGAGTGGATGTGGATTGAAGACTGTAGTGCACGGAGGCAGCGATAGGAATCAGCTAACAGTCACAATAATATATGGTAGAGTTGAAGTGGTTAGAAGACTGTAGTGCACGGAGGCAGCGGATAGGAATCAGCTAACAGTCACGATGATATATGGTAGAGTTGAAGTGGTTAGAAGACTGTAGTGCACGGAGGCAGCGGATAGGAATCAGCTAACAGTCACGATGATACACAGAAGGGTAGAAGTGGTATGGGAACCACAGTAGTAGAAGTGGTTTGGCAACCACAGAGGTAGAAGTGGTTTGGAAACCACAGGAATCAGCAGCGCTGAATAACGAGGAAACACAGGAACACCTTCAGAGACTCATGGGGAATGAGACTCCAAGATCAGGCAACGTGGTGTTGACCACAGGTGCTTAATATAGGGAGTGTTGCCTGATCTGCCAATTAAGTTAAAGGAACATACACTGAAGGATTAGAAAGGGCTGCGCATGCGCAGTCCCTCAGGATGGAGGACGGCCACGGTTCCTAAATGTCCGGGAAGAAGCACTCACAGTCCGGTGAGTGACAACTATACAAACATTATTTGTTACCTACTTTTACTACCAATAAGCTTTATGTGGTGAGTCTTATAACCTTATCCTTCCATAATGCTATAATTTCCCTTGAAATAAGCTTATTGGTGCTATTGTACGTATGCTTTCATAAATTATTTATTTGTGAGCAAACAATCTGTAATTGATAAGCATTCCAAAATGTCCTAGTTTTGCCAATTATTATAGACAATTTATCCAAGGATATTCTACCATTCTACCCCTCCCTTTAGATTGTTCGCTCCTTTGAGCAGGGCTCTCCTACCTTCTGTTTCCATCACTTTTAACTGCGCTCTCCAGCTATTCAGCTCACCTCCTCTCAGTTCCTCTGCCCTCTGTCTCCTCTCGCTTCTCTCCGCTCCCCTCAGTGACTCTCAACCTGTCATCTGTGCCCACCCTCTTGGGCCATAGTTACCTGCCTATACTCACTTTTCCCCTCCCTCCCTCTCTTTCATGCTGTGCCTGAACCCCCAGAGTTATAGTGCTTACTGTTACTTGTACTGTGCTGTTTCACCTTGTACTGTGCCATTGTTTGTCCCTGTACGGCGCTACGAATACTTTGTGGCGCCCTAAAAATAAAAATTAATAATAATAATAATAATAATTATCGCTCCAATTACAGCTCTCACCCACAAAGCAGCCAATACCAAGGTTTGGTTCTTGGATTCTACTTTCATCAACCTTGTCCCCTAGCCCTGTTCCTACTCCAGGCAAGACATTTTTTCCTCTTCTCAGAATTTTTTCCTCTGCCAATCAAGATAACTGGTTTGAACTCCTAACCTGGGCTGAGTTCGCCCACAACAATCTGTTTCACGAATCTACATCTGCAACTCTGTTCTTCATTGTCTATGGATTACATCTCTCTCTACCCAAATTCTCAGCCCTCCCTCCCACCCAAGTTCCTGCTGTGGACATCCTCCAGCGCGATTTCTCCTCCATCTGGTCCCAAGTTGTTACCTCGCTCAGAAGAACGTCTGAGTGTTAAAAACGCTTTGCGATTAAGAGACGATGGGCGGTTCCTGCAATTAAAGTGGGAGACAGGGTATGGCTCTCTACCCGGAACATCTGTCTCAAAGTACCATTCATGAAATTTGCTCCAAGTTTCATCGGTCCTTACAAAGTCCTACGAGTGATTAACCCTGTCTGCTTCCTTCTTCTCTCCGTATCTCCAATACATTTCATACCTCTCTTCTAAAACCACCAATCATCAACAGATTCTCTTCTGTTGCTCCATTGCTTCCTCCACCTAAGCTTCTACAAGAGGAAGAGTTTGAGATCACCCAGATTCTAGATGCTAAAAGGTCTCGGAACAAGATTAAATGCCTAGTGGATTGGCAAGCCTTTGGCCCCGAAGAACGGTCATGGGTCGATGCTTCAGATATCCATGCTCTGGCTCTTTTACGTAAATTCCACTCTAAAACTCTTCAGAAGAACTCTCCTAAGCGTCCAGCTGCCACCTTTAAAAGGGGGGGTACTATCACATATCACCCCAAGGGATACGATACTCTCACCTGCCAAATGTGGGGATCCCCACAGGTGCTGGGCGCCGCGTCCGTCCGATGGTGGTGGCCATCTTGATTCAGGGTCTGCAAATGTGCAGACCCGTCCTGTCAGATAGAACTCCTCCTCTCTGCTCTCATTCGTCCAGCCTGTCATCACCTCACTATTTAAGACACCTGGGCCATCTCCCAGTTACCTGTTCTTTGTTGGTCTACCCTGACTGTGTGAAAACTTGGCTCCCTGACTCCAGCTTACCTGTTCCTGTATCTCTGCATGACTGACTGAACCCTGCTCATTCCTGGATATCAACTCAAAGAGTTACCATCATTTCCAGCAGCTCATCTCAGCTCTGCTTATTCCTGGATATCAACTTGCAGAGTTACCATCATTTCCAGCACCTCAGCTCAGCTCTGCTTATTCCTGGATAGCAACTCACAGAGTTACCATCATTTCTAGCACCTCAACTCAGCTCTGCTTATTCCTGGATATCAACTCACAGAGTTCTCTCCAGCACTTCAGCTCAGCTGCACCTGTGTGTCTAATCTACAGTTCTCAGCTCACAAAGCTCCCATCATGTTCCTGTATTTCTGCATATCTGACTCAGCTCTGCTTATTCCTGGATATCAGCTCACAGACTTTACCATCCTTTACAGCATCTCATCTCTGCTGTTCAATGTGTCTAACCTACAGATCTCAGCTCACAGAGCTCTCCTACCGGTTCCTGTATTTCTGCATGTCTGTCTCAGCTCTACTCAGGACTGGATATCAGCTCACAGAGCCTACCATCCTTACCAGCATCTCAGACCTGCTGTTCAGTGTGACTACAAGATCTCTGCTCACTGAGTCTTCCTACCTTTACCTGTATTTCTGCATGACAAACCCAGGAACCATATTCCCTGCCATGAATTGTGACAGGCTCCAATTGACAATCTGAAATCATAGTATGGATTGTAGTCACTTGTGTCCCTATTTAGACATCTGAGTCTGCGTCTACTAGCTCAAATGTGTCGTTTTCTGAAATTTTCCAATCTTCTTTGAACAAGAATTCAGGTCCTGTGAGTCACAAAGTATCGTTATGGAGATAGGCTGTGACAGCTCTTGTAACCTGGTCTGCAACATTGTGAACGGTAGATATATAGTGCCACTGTTTTGGGTTGTTGGATCTCGTAACACTCGTAACACTCGATTGCTGACGTAAACATGAAACCGTCTGGTCTCTTTGTAAATGTACCTACTTTACTGTCTGTGTAGAATTTTTCTTCTGCAAACTCAATAGGGAACTCAGATGCGATGAACTCAGCCAAATCAACAACTAGTACTGCAGCACAAAATTTCCAGTCTGGGTACGGTGTGCTCTGGTTGTGAGGCTAACTAGGATGTCCTGTTGGTGTATGAACATAGTGAGTAAGTGGTGTGTGGTCATACCTGCTAGGAATGTCTGTTTCCAGCTCGCTTGTGTCTCGCTTTTGCTTGCAGGAGGTGCGGCCTTTGTTGTAGTTTACAAACTCAAACTCTTGGTGTGAAGGAAGGATGTCCCTCGTGGGTTCACCATGTGTAGAGTTCTCTTGCTTGTAAATTTATGGTTTTTCGTTGACTTGTGGTTGCACTGCACAGCGTGTTTTACTTTTTCACTGATAAAGTCTGGTTGTATACCTTGCACTTCCAAGGGCTGCTACTTATTTTGGAGACTTGATGGACATATCTGATGTACGTTGCAGAGGATATTGGGACCCGAGCTCTGAGTCAAGTACATTGATGGTTCCTTTTACATCGGGTTGATCTACAGCCTCCAAGAATTCAGCTTCAGTTATGGCAGCTGTGGCTTCCTTTTCTGCAGCGAGCTGCTCCATAATTGCTTCTAAGCGTTTTTTCTCTATTGTCATTTCTGCCTTCTGATGTGATTTATCTGCCTTCAATTGCATTTTAAGCTAATACCAGACTGGCCGCTAGGTGAAGTTTACACAGAATAAATGCATATGTAAATATAAAAATTCTGAAGGCATAACAAAGAATAAGCAAAAATATGTCTAGCTTTTCTAGATAACCAGCTAAAATATAATAAGAACAAGCTTAAGCACTTAAATATTGCAAATAAATTTGACTAATACAATACAATTAAATGGTGATATAATCACTGGTACATGTTAATATTGTTTATAACTACTCCATAACGAAAAGTTTAGATTAAAAGTAACCTTGTCCATTAAAGAATAAGCCAAAAAATTACATAAAGAAATCTGTCCTTAAGGGTAATCTATAACACATCAACCAGTATCCCCCATGCCTTGTTAAAATTCTCAATCTTATCATTAGCTCTTACTGACTTTTCATCAGACTGTCCCTATTCATACATTAATGAAATGTAGAACTGAATTTTGAATGCTAACAAAATGTACAGTTCGATAATGTTCATGACACACTTATAACCAAAAGTCTTGACAAAAGTGTGCATTAAGGGACATTTAAGAAGCTGTAAAAATTCAATCCAACATACACATACAGATGGCATTTAGTGATCTCATTTCTGTAATATTTATCCTATTTATGCAAGTAATTGTATGACTTGACAGCGACTGTGGAGTGCACCACCTTCTCCTGGGGGCAGGAACTAGACAGCTTGGGACATTCCTTACTGAATGCAGGTTAGGAGCAGCAATATGCAAGTTAGATTTTGTGTTGCAGAACAATATATCTAAATATGTTTTAAAGACTTAAAAGACTGTGTCTTTCTGGTTTAGGATAGGTTGCAACTAAAATATCGTCCTTCTTATACCTTATAAAACTACCTTAAACATTACTAGGTGTATTGTGTGCATTTTTAAAGAATTTGTAAGCATTATTTTATCTGCCAACAAGGTAAATACCACTAGTTTAAATGTGTGCCTCCCAAAAACTGTCTTTTTTTAAATACATTTTCTTTCAGTTTTTTCCCCCTGTCCCCAAAAAATGGTTAGCTGCCTGAGACACCTGCACACATCTGGGATGCAAAGCTTTATTTTCACAACACAACAAGTGGCAGATACTGGGTGTCACTTATTGCACACACTGGATACATGTTATACAGAAAGTACACTTAAAGGTGGAAATCTAACAAGGTAATCAAAACATTAAAAAGTACAAATGCGAGACCTCTTACTTTCATGACTTGTTTAAGATGTAAATGAGGCTGAAATGAGTAGTATTTTAGAAGCAGACTGGAGTCCATCTCTGAGGTTCAAAATTCCACTATTTTTTTACTGCACGTGTGCAGTACAACAAAGTAGAATGTGGAGTTGAACTTGTGGCCACGTGTATCTGGAGATTCAGATCGGAGTCATGTACATAGAACTCAAACATAGTAAAGATGTGCACATGTATGTATGACACACCACCTGGAGTTGAAGCCTATTTTGACTGCATCACCGGTTACTCCTGTTAGCAGGCATATTTCTTACACCTGGTGCAAAGATACAGGGATGCTTTTTCCTGGGGGAACATTTTTTTTGCAAGTTCAATTCCGCTAGTGAATTCAACCGACACTGCACCTTTCCCTGTTATAGTTGAACCAGCCCAGTCTAGTGATGGTTCCGGATTTTGCGGGGTGACCCCATGCTATTTGTCACAAAGCATTTTGGAAGGAAACTACATTTTTGTTTTTTGTTTTTATTATTATTATTATTATTATTATTATTATTATTATACCTTTTTTTTCCACATTTCAATCACCAGTCATCATCATGAAGTTAATGATTATGACTAGCATATTTAATATGCAGCATCAACATGATTAGCTTTAAGCATACCTTAAAATACATGCAGCTCACAATAACCAAATAAGAGCACAATTTTGTGGCCTGCATTTTACATGCACATTCTTGACCCAATGTGCCTGCATAGAGGCACGTTACAAAACTTGGAAGTTGGCGTGCACCTGTTTTGCAAGGTCATATAACTGCAGGTTCCCATACATGGTGATTAATAAGTAATATTTATCATGTGTTTTATTTTAATACTATTGAAATACCAGCACAAGCACAAAGTTACATATACAGCATGTGCACAGTGACTTAGCTACCAACGTTTTTTATATCACTTGTACATTAATTTTATACTTTTAATGCAATGTCTTTTGTGTGATATTTTTTTAGGTTGTAGATTTGTTTTAGCTGGTCCTTTCAGAAGCCTTTTGGGTTTATTTCAGTGTAAGTATACCTTTTTCTTCCATGAAGTAAACACCAAAGAAATTAGGTCACACATATAGTTTACTAGGTTACATTGCTGTTTTAATGCAATATGTACTAGTTTACCGTACGTGATTTAAAATATCTGTTTGCAAAGTAATTTATAATGTGCCATATGAAACTATCATGTCAATGGAACTTGTTATCCCAGTGTGGTACTTTGTGAAAAATGACAAAATATAATGATTTACTGCATATATTTGTATTCCTTTTTTACCTTGTTCCCCCAAGGACATCAACATTTTGCACTAGAATTTCCATCCACCTCCCTATATTAATGACTATTTAGCAAAAAAAAAAAAATATATACCTTAAATGAAAAAGAGACAAAATGTTAGTTATTCTTGAAAATTGGGACAATAAACCACACAGTTAAATTCCCATTTTAATGGTTTTTAAAATATTCAGAACAACTCACGTTCACTTTCTGTAGCATTTAACAGTATATGCACAACTGTACAGAGCCCAATTGATGGGCAAAATGCAAGATTACAATACACATGTTATGATACTGCTAAAGGGATATCCTGACTTAATGAATGCATATTGCTAATCACAGTAAAATGACTTTATGGGGCAGATTTAAAAAAGTGTGAAGTTCCGTAGGAGCCCTGCAAAAAGTTTTCATGTGGGCTGTTCAGGGTTATAATATTTACTTATTTTGATTGCACCTCATAGAGCTTAGAGCATAACAAAGCAAAAATTCTGTACCTTAATTGCCAATACAGTGCACATCAACCCTTCACATGAGGTTCCGTGGCAACCACATTCTTAATTGAAACAGCCCCTGCATGCAATCACCTACAAGACTAATACTAAGATTCCCTAGTTAAAAAATAACTATAACTCCTCTGTGCTTGTTGCCACACACCAGACATAATTTTAGTCTTGAGGTAAGAAGGCAGTGGTGTAATACAAATGCAATGTTTCGTGATATACTGTGAATTTAAGGAGAACAGCACAGATCAGTGACCTACCAGGACAAGTTTTAAAGAATAGAAATGAAAGCTCAAAGTAATATTTCTACTACTTTTTACCAATATGGTAAGGGACTGCACAATGTATTGTAACTAGTTGTTCCTCTCCCTCATGCAGTGTATAGGTTGAGCAATCTGTTACCTCCTATCAAAGTTGATACATAGTAACATAGCCACAATAGTGTAAAAAAAATGATTTTGTATGTGTATGTGCATGTGACACTTCATAAAACCTGGAGGTGTAATTTAATGCTTTATGTAGGCCATAGATATTTCTGACAACTTTCCCTCTGTACAGAGACCATAAGGTGGTGCAACCTCAGGAGGTCCAACTGAATTATTATAGATACCACCAATTTCACAATGGCAAGGGAAAGGTCCTGTACTTCTCTACACAATTTGAACAAAGCAAACTCCATTTTATCCAGATCTATGCTCATTTCCAGCAGATATCCTCACTCTTTTCAGCATAGAGATCCCCCAATTGCAGGTCAGATATCCTTCCAACTCTCTCTATTACCATTAACAACTTACATTTCTTCCCAGCAGCATCCATGAAGCATTCAGAGCTATGAGCTTATAACGCCATGCCGGTCTGTATGATCACACATATGTCCATACCATTATTAGAATCTCTATAATTACAGAGTTGCTCATAACAGTAATCGAGAACATTGCACCACTAGGGAGTGTCAAGTTAGAGGCGAGGCACCTGGCATCTCCAATGTTACATGTTTGAAGATGGCTGCAAATGGATTACAGCTTGCCCCCCCCCCCCCTAGTCCTATGGGCAATGTTCTAATTAACATTTTTTATAACCAGAGTTGGAGTAAGGCTTTGAGGGCCAGGGGCACATAAGACCTATGGTATCAAATTAAGAGCATAGTGTCATCATTCAAGGGTAGCGTTATTTACTAACCCAATTTTCAGTCATATGTTTCCGAATATACTACACATTTAGGTCATTTGATGATCTAAATGAATAATGGAACCCCCAATAATAATAGTTCCCCTTGTTGATTTAAATTAATAAAAGTTCCCCCTTGATTAGTTTGATTAATAATTGTGTCCCCTTGATGAGAGGAATTAATAATAGTGCCACATGGATTATTGCAATTAATAATAGCACCCCCGTTTATGATTGTAATTAACAACAGTGCTCCATTGATGATATACTTGCATTAGGGCTTCACTATTCTTACTTCTCTTCACACACTGTATGCAGAGAGGCTCCCGGCTCTCTTAAGTATTACAGTTGAGAAATAATTATGCTGTGATGATTAAGAGAACAGGGAACAGGTGCCACGAAGACTGTAAAGGAAGCAGTAGAGGTTAAAACTGCTGTTGCTACCACTGTACGCTAAGACTAGTTGCAGTAAATAGACTCACATATTTTTAACTCACAAGAGAGGTGGGGGACACAAGACTCATAGCTTTGCATAATTTAATCATATTTTATATTATATCTATGTTGTGCTAAAAATCTGAAATTAGTTTCACACTATCAAAAGCACTGAAGCTTCTGGTGGCCTGGGTGACCCCCAGAAGCTTCATTTTTAAATCTCGTCCTTCTGTGTGACTGATCTGGCTTTCATTTGACCATCAATTGTTTGATGCCTGCCATACTAACCCAGCTGCTTGATCTGGCCACCGTTTGCCTACCATTGCTACACTGATCTGATTGCCAATTCTGACTATTGCTACCTGTGCATTGTTGGTGTATAGCTTATAAAGTGTTCAGGAATTCATGGATGATATTATTCCCAATAAGACTTTTACTACTGACTCCTGATCTTATTTAATGCTGAAGCAGTTTTCATTTACTTCATATTAGCTGTACCTTACTAAAGATTCAGTATCAGAAAATTGGCTAAAACAGTATCAAATCAATCAATAAATAAATACTTAGAAAATCACAAGCAATCACACACACTTTTGTGACATATTAAGCTCTACATAAAAACTAGGGATGAGCGGGCTCGGATTCCGCTAATCCGAGCCCACCCGAACAGTGCGGATCCGAACGGGATCCGAGTACTGTTCGGATATTTCCGGCGGGCAAAAAAATGAAACAAGGCTCTGACGTCCACGTCTCGGATCGGATCTCGCGAGACTCGGATTGCATAAATTCCCCGCTTGCGGCCGCCATCTTCATTCGGGCTGAGATCAGGGAAGAGGGAGGTTGTAGATAGTGTAGTGGTGCTCCTGTGTCCAGTGGTTAGTTAGTTAGTTAGTTAGTTTCTCCTGTGCTCTGTGCTGCTGAGTCCAGTGGTGCTTTGGCCATTGCTCTGTCCTTCTGAGTCCAGTGGTGCTTTTGTCCTGTGCTTGTCCATAGTTATTTTAAAAATATTAAAAAATCATAAAATTTTTTACAAAAAGTAAAAAAAAAATTATACAAAAATAATTACAAAAAAATATAAAAAAATTATTTAAAAAGTATAAAAAAAATTCTAGAGCAATATATTGTTGCAGTCCAGAAATAATAGCACTGCAATACCTACGTTCACTGTTGTTGCAGTCCAGAAATATTAGTACTGGTCAATTAAAATACATTCACTCTTCTTGCAGTCCAGAAATATTATTACTGCTAAATTAAAATACGTTCACTGTTGTTGCAATCCAGAAATATTAGTACTGCTCAATTTACCTACGTTCACTGTTGTTGCAGTCCAAAAATATTAGTACTGCTACATTTACCTACGTTCACTGTTGTTGCAGTCCAGAAATATTAGTACTGGTCAATTAAAATACGTTCAATCTTCTTGCCAGGGACGGATTGGGCATAGGCCTTACCGGGAAGTTTACCGGTAGGCCGGTGCCCTAGCGAGGCCGTCTCATGTGTGCCCTGGATTTTATTTTGTTACTCATTTTTTTTTTACACCTGGCGCGAAAGGCGGATGACAGTCGGAGTGTGCAGGGGAGATTAACTGACAGTGGGAGAATGAGTTCGAGGGTGGGGGGGTTAGCAGACAGAGTGATGCTTGCACGGGGGATGAGGTGACAGTAGGAGCGATGAGTGCAAAGGGGAGGCTGACAGTAGGGACGATGAATGCACAGGGGAGGCTGACGTTCGGGGTGATGAACGCGGAGTGGGGGGCTGACAGTGGGGGTGGTGAGCGAGCAAGAAATGCTGACAGTAGGGGCAATGACTGCACAGGGGAGGCTGACAGTAGGGATGATGAATGCACAGGGGAGGCTGACGTTCGGGGTGATGAGCGCGGAGTGGGGGGCTGACAGTGGGGGGTGGTGAGCGAGCAAGAAAGGCTGACAGTAGGGGCAATGACTGCACAGGGGAGGCTGACAGTAGGGACGATGAATGCACAGGGGAGGCTGACAGTAGGGACGATGAATGCACAGGGGAGGCTGACGTTCGGGGTGATGAGCGCGGAGTGGGGGGCTGACAGTGGGGGTGATGACTGCACAGGAGAGGCTGATATTCAGAGTGATGAGTGGGGGGGGGGCTGACAGTAGGGGCAATGAGCGCACAGGGGAGCCTGACAGGGCGATAAGCAAGGAGGGCTGGAAGAGGTAATATGAGTCGCATCCTATTTTCCTATTTGAGATCTGCCCTAGACTTCCTTAGTTGCTAGGGGCGGTCCTGCCATTGGAGAGCAACAGGCAGTGAATCGGTGCTGACTTTTGCTGAGTGGGGTGGGGGCTGCGGAGGCATGCTGATGTAGGCAGGGAATAGAAACATTCGATAATGGCTACTCCACAGAACAATCTATACTTTTGAGCAAGGTATTTCACACAAGTTATCTCTTAAACACCTGTAGTTATGTTGTGTCTTCCAATTCCTTTGTGGGGGTGAACAAAGGAACTTATGTACATATGTTTGGGCCCTGCTAACTAACACAATTATTTTGTAAATCTGTTCAACATCTTTTGGATTATCTTGCAAGTAACACAATAATGACTGACCAATTTGGGCCATATGGCTTGATGCTCTTCTTACTATTTAATCCACAAACTCCTCAACCACTGGCTGTGCACCTATATAGAAATAGATATATTTTTGTGCACTGTGTTGTGAGAAGTAACTTGTTTATTGTGTTAAATGCTATAGGGCATGTTCCTTTCTTCCTTTATGTACTCTCTACAGGCAATTAGGCCATATTTTAAATACAAAAAAACACATGCTAGCAAGTTATAGAGGAAATCCTGTAAAAGCGGGGGAAGGAAAGCATGGAGGTACATTATATGTAAATTGAGGTTAATATAATATTGTGTTACAAAAAATACTTTTTGCTTTTACCTAGGAGGGCATTAAGGCAAATAGGACAACAGCTTAATTTGTGTGGCAGTCACAAGAATGCTCTTTGTATTATATGTATTGTATGAATTAGGATGCTATCTGTATTGTATGGTAGCCACTAAGAAACTCTGTGTATTATATGGCGGTCACTATGATGCTCTCTGTATATCAGTCAATAGGATGCTCTCTGTATTGTATGATGGTCACTAGGATGCTTTCTGTATTATATGGTGGTCAATATGATGCTTTCTGTATTGTATGGCGTTCACTAGGATGCTCTCTGTATTGTATGGCAGCCATTAGGAAGCTCTTTGTATTGTATGGCGCTCATTACGATGCTCTCTGTATTGTATGATGGTCACTAGGATGCTCTTTGTATTTTATGACGGTCACTAGTATGCTTTCTGCATTGTATAGCGGTCATTAGTATGCTCTTAGCATTGTATGACAGTCACTAGGATGCTCTTTGTAAAGTACATGTATAACTAATACTGGCCAAATTATCATGTAGAGCAGTATAAACCTTGCAATACATTTCCTATGGCACATCCATGGGAGTATATTCGTTTAATTCGAAAAAGAAACACACATTTTTTTAAATTGTTCATGCTAGTGTGTTTACAAGTAATAACAGTTTATTTAAAAGTATGTGATTTTTATCTTAAATCCCACCCCTAACCCCAAGAAGAGGTACAAAAGGTATTGGACTGAATAGAGGACATTGGGAGGGTAAAACCGTTTCTTGGGGGGTATGGGCACATACCACCATGGTTAGGTCACCCTAATGTTTTGCATACAGCTAGGCAGAGGTGTGTTTTTTGTTTTTTTATTTATACTGTTAGAGAGTCTACTATTAAATTACTGCTAACTCTGGGAATTCCCTGCTGCTGGATTCAGCTGCTCGTCTCACATAACCGATGTGTACTCCACCTACTGGTGTGCTGACTCTGCCTGCTTGTGTTTGCTCCACATACTAGTGCAATGCTTTGACAACTCATGTGTTAACTCCACCAATTGTGACAGGTGGAATCTGCCTACCATTACGTATTGCATTTGCCTTGCCTAAACCCTATATGGCTAGGGCTGGTGTGCTAACTCCGCCCACTATTGGCCACGCCTACCATTTATTTGGTGCCCATCTACATGAGGCCACTTTCAGAATTTTTTCCAGGGCCAATTTAAGTTCCCAATCCACCCCTGCTTCTTGCAGTCCAGAAATATTATTGCTGCTAAATTAAAATACGTTCACTGTTGTTGCAGTCCAGAAATATTAGTACTGCTACATTTACCTACGTTCACTGTTGTTGGAGTCCAGAAATATTAGTACTGCTACATTTACCTACGTTCACTGTTGTTGCAGTCCAGAAATATTAGTACTGCTACATTTACCTACGTTCACTGTTGTTGCAGTCCAGAAATATTAGTACTGCTACATTTACCTACGTTCACTGTTGAAGTCTAGAAATATTAGTACTGCTCAATTTACCTACAATCACTGTTGTTGCAGTCCAGAAATATTAGTACTGCTCAATTTACCTACGTTCACTGTTGTTGCAGTCCAGAAATATTAGTACTGCTCAATTAAAATACGTTCACTGTTGTTGCAGTCCAGAAATATCACTACTGCTAAATTTACCTACGTTCACTGTTGTTGCAGTCCAGAAATATTAGTACTGGTCAATTAAAATACGTTCACTCTTCTTGCAGTCCAGAAATATTATTACTGCTAAATTAAAATACGTTCACTGTTGTTGCAGTCCAGAAATATTAGTACTGCTACATTTACCTACGTTCACTGTTGTTGCAGTCCAGAAATATTAGTACTGCTCAATTTACCTACGTTCACTGTTGTTGCAGTCCAGAAATATTAGTACTGCTCAATTTACCTACGTTCACTGTTGTTGCAGTCCAGAAATATTACTACTGCTAAATTTACCTACGTTCACTGTTGTTGCAGTCCAGAAATATTAGTACTGGTCAATTAAAATACGTTCACTCTTCTTGCAGTCCAGAAATATTATTACTGCTAAATTAAAATACGTTCACTGTTGTTGCAGTCCAGAAATATTAGTACTGCTACATTTACCTACGTTCACTGTTGTTGCAGTCCAGAAATATTAGTACTGCTCAATTTACCTACGTTCACTGTTGTTGCAGTCCAGAAATATTATTGCTGCTAAATTAAAATACGTTCACTGTTGTTGCAGTCCAGAAATATTAGTACTGCTACATTTACCAACGTTCACTGTTGTTGGAGTCCAGAAATATTAGTACTGCTCAATTTACCTACGTTCACTGTTGTTGCAGTCCAGAAATATTAATACTGCTACATTTACCTACGTTCACTGTTGTTGCAGTCCAGAAATATTAGTACTGCTCAATTTACCTACATTCACTGTTGTTGCAGTCCAGAAATATTAGTACTGCTCAATTTACCTACGTTCACTGTTGTTGCAGTCCAGAAATATTAGTACTGCTCAATTTACCTACGTTCACTGTTGTTGCAGTCCAGAAATATTAGTACTGGTCAATTAAAATACGTTCACTCTTCTTGCAGTCCAGAAATATTATTACTGCTAAATTAAAATACGTTCACTGTTGTTGCAGTCCAGAAATATTAGTACTGCTACATTTACCTACGTTCACTGTTGTTGCAGTCCAGAAATATTAGTACTGCTCAATTTACCTACGTTCACTGTTGTTGCAGTCCAGAAATATTAGTACTGCTCAATTAAAATATGTTCACTCTTCTTGCAGTCCAGAAATATTAGTATCAGATATAAAACTACGTTCAATGTTACTGCCAAATAAAAAAAGAATGAAAATGCCCTGTCATCAACGAAAACAAGAGGTAGTGACGCGCTAGAACTCCACCCTCTATATGCTGCAGAGGATGGAGGAGCAGCAAAAGGCCATTCAAGCCTGCAGTGCACTGCAGTGCCACTACTAGATGGCCCACGTGTTTGTGCCGCCCACTTGTGTCGCTTAGCTTAGACATCCAGCCACCTCGGTGCAACCTTTTGGCCTAAAATCAATATTGTGAGGTGTGAGGTGTTCAGAATAGACTGGAAATTAGTGAAAATGATTGTTATCGAATGTTATTGAGGTTAATAAAAGCGTAGGAGTGACAAACAAACCAACAAATTGGTTTTAGCACTTTTTATGCTTTTTTAAAAATAAATCAGAACCCAAAACCCTAAATCAGAACCAAAACCTTTCGTCAGGTGTTTTGGCAAAACATATCAGAACCCCAAAAATCAAGCTAATCAGAACCCAAAACCCAAAACACCAAAAGTGGCCGGTGCACATCCCTAATAAAAACACACATAGAGCACATTTTTTGAAGGAAGGGGAGAATTTCAGAAGTTATATGTGCAACAAATTTTAATACATTTTTCTAGTTGAAAACTCATGTTTGTATGTATTCTTTTTTCAGATCACGATCAGGGTCCAGGGTATATTTGTACTGAAATCTGTAAATTGCATTTATTACCACTGAGTAGTTGTTTTGTTATATAAAATATCCTATACTATATATAAACAAACCTTACACATTTAGAATATACAGTAGTGGTAAATTAGTGATACATTATGTTCCAATAAACAGGAATTATGGAACAATACTTCATACTATCAGGAGATTCAACAAACCTTGCATTTTAACAGCTTCATTTCTGTGTAACTAAGTACGTGAACAGGTTAAATCACTAATACTCATTAAACACTGCAACGTTGTGTGGACTGTAAAGGTCATTTACAAAAATGCTAACTTTATGGGCGTGTAGAGCTTTACTATTTTCATGAATGCACTTGTCCACCAAGCACATTTATAGGTAGGTTTGGGTAACTGGAGAATTAGTCTGCACTCTTGCAGTATATTGGGTCTGACTGCGCATTTTGTATCACTTCAAAGTCCTGCCTACCTAAACTATATGATCATGTTCTTCTTTAAAATATTAAATGATGCTTAGTTTAGCCTCATTTAGCATCATGAAATCTGAGAGGGTGAAGTAATGTGGTTAACCCACAGTCAGCAAGAAACACCCAAAAACTGCTTAGCTCCTCTCACCAGAACAAAACATGTGGCACCACCAAAGATGCCACCAAGTTGGATTCTAAAATGAAGGTGCAATGACTGTGGAATTCATATACGTTACAATTTTGTAAATTACAGAAATTTTTTTAAGAACCCCTTCTCCAGTTACCCTTTTCCCTCTATGTAATAGGAGACCTCCGGATCCCCCCATGCCCCGTTACAGTCAACAGACACCTCCAGCTGTGGCTTTCAACACTGGTCACAGTAGAGCTCCATAGAAAATGAAATATAGAAAATTTAACATCCTAGTTCCGCAGGGCAGGGAGTGGCAGGGGCAGGGGGGAGTGGGGTTCCTACCAGGTTATTAAATATAAGCAGATGAAAGTTAGTTTTAAAAAGTGGACAACCCATTTAAGCTCTACTTTTATACATCAAATAAAAAGCACAATATTTCTTGTATTTTTTAGCTAGCAATCAAGTTTCTATACACAAGAAGATTTGGCCTAATGATAGCTTTTAAGAAATATATGCTCGCTTTTATTTTCATTAAATATTCAGCTATCTACAAGAAACCATTATTTTCACTGAGAAAGTTTTTACCTGTTGTTTCCTAACCAACAGGGTTTTCCCATTCCGAGTAGTTGTTCAGCTATGAAAATGTTGTTAGTAGTCCATCAGTTTGCCCTTGTTTTCTAGAGCAAGCCTCTTTGGCAAGACATACACATTTCATTTCCTTTTACTGTGTAGTTCATTCAAAGGCAAATGCAATAACAATTTGTTTCAGATGAACTGTTCCCTTTTAACGCACTTTACAGATGACTAAAGTTATCTTTAAAATAGACTGGCAGAATAGCAGATGATTAATAAATTATTTATATTTAAAAAACTAAAAAAATCATATATTTCAAATGTGCAACAGTATCCAAAACAAATATTCTTTCTTAAAAACATTTTAAATAAATAATATATGTCTGTAATTATTTCCACAAGGTCTTAGTAAAACCTTTAACTACTATTTAACACAAAGCTAGATGAGCACATAAAATGATGATTGCCTAATGCCAATAGATCCAAAACATCTATTTTCCCATTTACACATTAGTAACTGAATCAAGTTATATAGTGGACTAAATAATGTTCATAGCTGAATTACCACATACATATGCCAAATTTAAAATAATTTACCATGGGGTTGACCTGTTGGCATGATATTTAACCTTATACATTGTAAGCTCTTGTAAGCAAAATTTTGAAACTTCCTGTTTCGTTATATATTTTTGTTCTCTTTCAAAGTATTTTTCTGTCTCATTTCAACATGGTGTACAAATTCTCTACTTGTCTACCATTTTGTATTTTGTTGTGGAATATATTGTCCCCATATAAATCAATCCTATTGATAACAGTAAAATTGAGAATAATAATAATAACACTAATTACTACTAAGCTGTAAAGTACCTGGCATAGTGCGCAAATCTCCTTAAGAAATAGGAACTTTGAATTGAACTGCAAGTTGTGCACCCGTTTAATTTTAGGCTTCTGCAAAATCTCAAAATAAAAAAAATACACATTAATACTTAATTGGTAACAATTCTAAATTCATGCTGTACAGAGAACAAATTCAAAAATATATACCTGTTGTTGATCTATTATAAAAAATATCATCCAAACAGCTTTTATTTGGATATCCAGGAAATTTAAATAATGTCAAATATCAGCTAGCTAAATGTAATTTATTATTTTTTTGGGGGGGAATTATCATAAAAGAATAAACACATATGCAGTGCACTAATTTATGTAGAACCATGTTTTAAAAACATGTTCTTGATGTTTAGGTGGCTGTTCCCTGTTTAGCATTGTCCTAAAGTTTTGAATTTGGTCATTGAAAACAGGTGAATGGTAAGTAATGCTAGTGCATTAAGGTACCGCTTCTGCTTGAAATTAATATTGTGCCAGTAGAACTCCTCTGCCTTTAGCCATTCTAGCTCCATCCTGAATTACAGGTGTAGCACTTTAACAGGTCCTATATATTGCAATATGTGGAACTAACATTCCCTGCTTTTAATATAGAACAGTACTTATTACAGCATTAATTATGTGTTTGGAGAGTGCAGAGTATCCCTGTTTTTTTGTCTATATAATATGGGCAACCCCCTCTTGCACCCCAGTCTGTGCATGGTGAGTGCAGAGGACCTATGTCTGTTTTTGTCTATACAATGTAAGTCCCATGACTCTTGCACCCCATTCTTTACATTAATTAATTCCAACTTGTGTCAGGTGAGTCCCAGGTCTCCCATGGCTGCTAGTGCTTGGGAAAGACTTGCCTTTAAAAGCTGTGTGCAGGTAAGCCTTAAGCCCAGAAAAAAAAAGCATAGCATTTGATCATGTTAGGACTGACCAGATTGGGAAGACTTTGGCATGAGTTGATCATCTTAACATATATTGCAACATGTGGAACTAACATTCCCTGTTTTTAATATAGAACAGTACTTATTACAGCATTAATTATGTGTTTGGAGAGTGCAGAGTATCCCTGTTTTTTTTTAAATTAATATTGTGCCAGTAGAACTCCTCTGCCTTTAGCCATTCTAGCTCCATCCTGAATTACAGGTGTAGCACTTTAACAGGTCCTATTTGGCAGCAACCACTCTTCGCTGAAAGAGAATATCACCCATGAACGAACAAGACCCAAGGAAATAGAACAACATCACTAAGTGATAGTGCCATGGCCGGTACCCAGCTTCATAGTTAAGTAGTTGCCGGTTGCTGCCCCTCCATGCCCGCAGCCAGTACATAGTATGCAGAAATAGTGAAAATGAAACACTGAACAAATGACATTATGTCATTCAGTCAGTGTTTTAGACATTCTATAAACCTTTGTAACTTAGGCAACTGCCTAGGTTCAGTTAGTGTTAGCGCCAGCCTTGGATAATGTTTATTAAGGAGCGGGATGTAGGTGGTTTGGATGAAGGGATTTGCATGATTAATAAAGCATTAATATAATTTTAAAAATCTTATAGCTAAGCCTAATAGTGAACACCCACATTTTATATTTAGAATTATGCATTTAAATAAGTTTGAAAACAACTTTGCTGCAGCAGTATTCTCATTAAAGTTTATGCAGGTTTACTATTTAATATTAGAGAGATATATCTATGTTTCAGGATTTCCATACAAGAACAAATAGGTTCAGTCTTTTAGTTCTATAAATAACAGATCAGAAAAACTTAATTGCAGTAAATATGATGCAGCACTACAGCAGGTATTATAGCAAGTAATTTTCCTATAAACAGTTAAGAAATCTGTTTTATAATTCAACAGCCAGTTCAGGACATTTGAAGGTTCACTATGATGCAGTAGTGCATCAATTAGCATAAGCACCAATCCCTAAATTGTTTAGTCTCTTAGTAGTTTGTCCCACAGCTGTGTATGATTTTTAGGCAATATCCAGTCCTTGACATTTTTATAGGAACGATGAGTGGTTCCAGTGGTCACTATTATTATTACCTCTTTTTTATAAGGCACCAAAATATTATGCAGCGCTGTACAATGAGGGGATCATGATATTGCATAAAATGACAAGAAACAGAAGGTAAAGATAGCAATGCCCAAACAAACATACAATTTAAGAGGTGTTGGAAACACTTGATTTATAACTTAACAGAATAGCAATTGTAGCCATTGGTGGGGTACAGTTGAATGGATTGAGACAGCATCTATGCTACTGTCATTCTTGGCTCCAGACACTTGGTGAATACAGGCACCAAGGTAGTTACAGGTGCTAATTCGTAGCTCAAGGCAGTTGTCAACCATAGATACTGCACTAATTCCTGGTTCCTGTCACGAGCCGTGGTGGTACTCATAGCCGCCGCGGCTCACTTCCTGTACCCTCTGGCGTCCCGGCCGTCACCTTGACGACCGGGACGTCATTTCCAGTTCCTGCCCGGCCGTTGCCAAGGCAATGGCCGGACGCTTCTCCTCTGGCGCTGCATCCCGGCAGTACTGGTAGCCGGGCGCATGCGCGCAAAATAAAACAGCCTGTGGGCTGATTAATTTAATTATTACTGGGGGCTGTGTGGGACTCAGAGCTAGGCTCTGATTGGTGGCCTTTGGTATTTAAGGCAGTGAGGTCTGCAGCCTCACTGCCGGTTATAGCTTCCTGTTGCCAGTTTGCTGACCTGCTGTGTTCCCAGTTCTGTCCTGTGAATTTTACGATCGGATTGCCTGTGTATGACCCCTTGCCTGGATTTGGACCCTGCCTGTGTTTCTTGTGATGCTGACCTTCCTGCCTGTATCTGGACCTTGCTACCGTGCCTGTGACCCTTGACCTCGGCTTGTGTATTGGATTCCCTGTTTGCTGCCGGCCCTCGACCCTTGCCTGGACTTCACTCCGCTTTCCTGGGTTCTCCCTAGTCGGTACGCACTTCACGACTCTCTGCTAGTCTGCGGCCAAGTCTGTCCCCACCACTAGGGGCTCCAGTGAACACCTGACTGGCAGAGCAGACTCCGGGTTGTGCTGTACCAGCTAGAGGGGTTCCTAACAGTTCCATGCAGTTGACGACCACAGGCACTGCACTAATTCCTGACTCCACACAGTTGAAGATTACAAGTACTGTGCTACTGCAGTTCCTGGCTCTAGGCAGTTATACATTTAGGAAGCATTTAAAAGTAAGTGTTTGCATAGTAAGAAGCTTCACTGCACTTTACCATTTTTTGCTTATTTCCTTTCTTCCATGAGCAAAGCATGGAAAGGCAATTCTGCTAGCACCTCTGGATCTGATAGGCCACTGGAGAGTGGGTGTTGCTAAGGCTCACTCTGGCCACATGCACATGTGTCAGAGAACACTTGCAACTGTTCTTATTCCCTATCCCATACATTTTTGGGGTGGTTGTCTGATTTGATCAGGCCAAAGGAAGATCATGACTTATTTTAATACACCTTATTCCACCAATGTTTACATAGACTGTTCATAACATAACAGATTTCCCAATAAAGTGCTCTATTTTGGGCTATCCAATTAGGTAACTGCAAATCCTTTATCTTGCTGCCTGTCAGAGAAGAGGCATTAGATTACAAACATTTTCTGTTCATAAAAAATTAAGTACAACTTTCTAGAAATGGTGACATGCGAAAGGGCTGTCCTGACACAATCAACTCCAAATTACAACATAAACACACAAACCCATGACTTTTTATCTGTCTACACATATGTTCTTTTTCTTCATTATACAATTTTATTTTATATATCAAGTTATTAAGTTAGAGCTTTACACTGGAAATTATTTACTGAGTTGACGTCACCGAAGCAAAAGTAACATTTATCATGTGATAAACTGCAGCATTTTGTATTCCTTTTTATAGGTGTGTATGATTTAGCATAGTGCTGATTATAGTTCATTTAAATAACTCTGTAATTAGGTTATATTTTGACTAATTTCTCACTCTTAAATTCATCATCAAGTAAACTCAATTTTATTTGATACAACTCAAGTTAGCACACCTATATTTTTTGTCATATGCAATCATTGAAATAATTATTTGAATAAATAATGATGTACAAGCAGCTGCATCCTGTTTGCAGCTTAGAAAATGAGTCAGTTGAAATAAAATGAGGAAGGAAATATTCACAATCACTCAACAAATAAACTTTTTCACAGTATGCTAGACATTAAATTGATTCTAATTAATGGGACAAAACCGCCTGGTGTTTTTGCTGTATTTGACCAATACAATCTTTCACAATTCAATAATAATATCTATAAACGCATATTTGAAAGGTTGACCTTTTGAATTAGTCTTAAAGTTTTAATAGCAAAGAGAAAATATATATATTGTGAAGGTATATTTAATAATTTGAAATTTTAGGTACTTCAAGACCTTCCTGCATCCTATAAAAGGTATAAAGTGTTAGTTCTATTTTGCACCTATAGTGATAAGGAGTATTTAGATTTACAATTTGCGGGTTGCCCACTTTACAAAATAAAGCTATCTTCTGCATGAATTTGCACAAAATATGCTATTAAAAATCTTTTCACTATCCATGAGCATAACTTGCATAGAATTGTTCATGTATGTAAATAAACCACACAATGGGAAGAAAGCCTGACGGTAAATGCATCATCGAACAGTGGTGGAACTACCACTGGTGCAGCAGGTGTGGTGCAACGGGACATAAGGGGGCCTGTGGCATGGGGAACTAGCGAGCTGTGGGCCCAAGTAACCTCCTCCCCACTTCCCTGCACAGGTCGCAAGTTCCACCTCTTGTACCAAATGTTGAGAAAATGTAATAGCTAAAGTTCACATTATAGCAAGCAAAAGCAGAAAACAGAATGAGAAAAACATTAGATTGAAGGAGTAGCGAAGTGGCTAAGGGCGTTGACTGTATAAAGATACACACATACTTGTTTTTTAAAAGCAGTTTTTTTTTCTGGCATCAGATTGTGTTCACTGCATGGTGAATACAGCTTCACTAGATTTCACCATTATAACAAATTTATACCTTTCAGGTGCTGGCTAGAACTTCAACATTCCTGGTAGCATTTTATGGTCCAGCTAGTGCTTCAACCAATTATCATTGTGGATTAACAATACATTTGAGATCAACAATTTGTACAATTTATTTTATATGTCAAGTTCACCATTCACTATTTGGCAGTCACAGCCTGATACTGATGTAGAACAGTGAAATGGCTATGAAAATGCAAGTGTGTATGCATCTTTTAACTGATATAGAGTGCTAATGTGTACATACTATTTTACTGATATAAATAACTAATATGTACATACCCTTTTCACTGATGTTAGTGTGTTCATATCCTTTCACTGATATAAAACATTAGTGTGTATATATCTTTTTCCTTGATGCAGAGACACTTTTTGGAGATTAGCATTTTAATCCTAGTGAGCTTTTCTCTGTGTTCCAAACACTGCATAGTACAAGCATATTGTAATTCTCATTGGTCACAGTAACTGTATCTGAAACATTCTGTTTCATTTCAAGAAACAGAAGTCACACATCATGGTGAAATGTGCTTGGGACCTACCTACACTCCTAACAGATTGCTATTTATTGATTTATTAATATATATATAACAATTCATTGGTTTATATTTATTGTTTTACTAATGCATTTATTGATGTACTACTTTTTTCTATGTAGTGCCGACGACCTGAGCAGGCCACAGACAGAGGGATTAAGGAGAGAGAAACACCCTGAGAGAGTGGAGAAGACTTCACAGTGGAGGCATTTACTGGAATCCATTAAGGAAAGGAGCCATGCTGGAACTGGATGCTGGAGACCTGTTCATTAAGTAAATCTTATTAGCGCATACACACCATCATTCACAACTGCCAAGCACATAATATACTCTCTATTATTATGACATCTGCACTATGGAACACCACAAAAGGTAAAACAAAGCCTACCTCATCTGCACATAATTTAGAATAATAAAATCCATGCTACTAGAAAATGAAAATAAATGTACCATAAAATCACAGAAACCGTTCTAAGTTTTATTACACTACCATAAAACAATTGCTATTTTAGTGATTTATTTTAAAGTGTTGTAAACTATTTTAAATAAACTACTTCATCCACTTTTCCCTGTTATCTATTTTAGTGTTTCAATTCCATAAAAAAAGCTGGTATAATCCCTTTAGACAAGACACATTTCTTCTTAGCCATTTTTTTATTAAAATGTCAACTTGTACAATACTTTTTCTATACAGTCTTAAAACTTATTTTAGCTCTCACATTATACTTTAATAATACAGCAAATCCTATGAACACTGGCTCACATCAGATATTTAGCCTGGATGCATAATACTTGAGAATCCACATTGATTCTCTTCACGGTCTGTCTCTACATTCGAAGATTTATGAATATTAAGTTCTGCTTGCCCCAAAGCAAAAGTATACTCACTAAGATATTTGCTGAGATCAGGAGTCTTGATTCCCCTTCAAAAATCATTAATAAGGTGGCACGACAAGATGTGTGACATTCAAAAATATGAGAGAAGAATGAACTTCTTAAAAAAAAAGTGAAAAATAATGGTTAAAGGCATTTGCTTACTGGAGACATACAGTGGACAGCATATCAGTAATTGCACTTAATTATAGGTAATATAGTTATGCAAATATGTTAGTAAAAGACATTATAACAATAATTGCACAAAATTTTAAACAATAGAATTATGCAATTAATTAGCTAAAGGAGTTTGTATTTGATATTGATTTAATTCTTAGCTATATATATATATATATATATATATATATATACACACACACATATATATATATATATATATATATATATATAAATAATGATAACAATATTATAATTAGAAGAATAAAGACCCAAAGGGCCTGAATCATCAAGGCATGTATCTGCCGATTTTAAGTGAATCATACGCAAAATCACTCTGCGCCTGGCCAGAACCGGAACTTACACCGGTAAACACAGCCCTGTCCACTCCCTCTTTGAACACAAAGAAGACTTGGTTCATTCTCCTATTTCAGGGATTGAAAGGGTTGGGGGGGTGCCAAACTCAAGCACACACAGCCACGTCCGAATCAAGCTCTGTGCCTCTCAAAGTTACCTGTTTTTCTGCCCTATCTTTTGCTCCAGCTGCAGGGCTAGTCTAAGTCCTTGTGATGACAGTCTCATATGCAAAAAGTGTGTGTGTTTTTGCTGAGGAGGAGAAAGTGTGCGTACTGGCTGTTAGTGGAACTGCAAGCTCATACACACTTTCGGTCACGAGACCTGTGGAAGTCCTATGTCATAGAACCACCAGGGTCCTCAGTGCATGGGAAAAACAGTAGATCACAGCTGTCCTGATTACACATGATAGGAAACAGAGAGAGAGAAAGAATATCATGAACTTCTCCAACCAAAAGCAAAGTATGTACAGTTGGGGATGAATAGTGGGATATGACACAGCCCTAATGTCTCTTTAATATTTTTTTTATACAATTACAAACATATATCTATATTTTGTTTGTTTGTTTTTTAAAGCTAAATATGAATATTATCAATGGCACTGGTAGCGGCTCTGATTATAGCCTGGATTGCAGTAAAAAAGTCCCTGACCTTTCAGAGGAGAGTTATTCAGACACCAGCAACAGCAGTGGCAATGTACCACTGTGGAGTAAAGTAACAAAAATGAACAGAAAGTTGTTCTATACACAGAGAATTTGTACCTGATCACAGCTGTGTTTTAAACAAAGGCGGACGAAAATCTGTTGCAGTGTCCTTCCAAAAACTTTTTAAAAACATTATTGAACCAGACTATATAACAAAAAACAGTACTGTCTATTCTGTGAGAAACATGCCTCATAAATAGGCCGGCATATTGAGTATGTACATCATAATGAGACTGAAGTTGCCTTGATAATTACATTTCCCAAGTACTCAAAGAAAAGGTGTATAGAATTTGAACATCTTCGCAGTAGAGGTAGCTTTGTACACAACTGTGAGGTAACAAGGACAGGAAGTGGAGCTCTGATTTCATGCAAACATCTAAACTTACAGTTCCTGACGGTTTCATGTATTGTGTTATTTGCTATGATGAAACTGAGCTTAATGTATTGCTCTATGCTACACAGCTAGCCTACCGGTACATTCCACGATGCAAAATCTCCCGGGCAAATTGCCAAATAACAATATTTAGGTTTATTTAACAAAAATGTAGCACCAATCAGCAATAATAACATTTTAAACAAATTGCTCTACAATCTGGTACAGTTAACGTACAAGGTATAACGAAAACACCTCACCAGTATTCTATCAACTCTCAGTTGGTGCTGTCCATCCAAGGTTTGCCTGGACATGAGACCCTCTGGTGTGATGTACCTTCATGCAGGAATTTGGTAACTGAATCCTTCTGTAAAATATATACAGATTATAATAGCTAAATAGTGTATACATAGTAAAGTACAAGAAAATATAAAATCACAAGGCCAAAATACTAAGATTAATGTAGAGCTATAGAGTAAGAAAAGTGGTGCCTTCTAAAAGTGTGACCATATGACGTGAAATAAAGTTCATAAAACTGCTGGGTTTTTTAAAATAGTTGGATGGGGTACGTAGAGATATTGTTACTCAGGTTCCAGGCAAGGATAAAAGAACTCATATAAACAAAAAATAATGATAAAAAAATACTTATAGAGTGGGAAAGAAAGATAGGACAGGGAGATATTTAAGAAAGTAACAATTTATTTATCTCTATAGCTAGTGGGGAGGCAGAATGCTGTGAATTGTTTTGGGTGTGGCAGATGTGTTGGGTGGAGTAAAGTATCCCTTTCTGCGTATACTAATAAGAGAGTTATATCATACCAGAGGTAGTACTGTGATTTTGAAGATACCAAAGGTCCCAAACTGTATTAAAGTGTTTGATTGCGCCATGTAAGAGGTTGGTTATGTAGTCAATGAAGGCTGTGTGTGAGGTTATGTTAATGATAGCATTTATGGATGGTTGTAAAGATTTTTTTAAGTCACTATCAATTTAGAACTTGGCTACATAACATATATGGCAAATTAATTTCTTAGAAGACTTATCAAGTGATCTGACTGGGTGCCAGAGAAGAATAATCAAAGGATCTTTGGGTAGGGGTATACTAACAATATGAGAGATCAAATCTAAATCTTAATCCCAGAACCGGGAAATGATTAGGCAGCCCCATCATATATGTAAGAAGGTTTCACTTTTCACTGAAGCTTTTTATTGGAATGTAGTAGAACTGTAGTGTGTGAGGAAGATTATATTTTTCTCACATATCAGTCATCATCATCATCATCATTTATTTACATAGCGCCACTAATTCCGCAGTGCCTGTCACTTGCATCAGTTCCTGCCCCATTGGATATTACAGTTTAAGGGCTAGATTTACTAAAGGGCAGTTTGCTCAAACAGCCGCTTTTCGGCTAGTTTACTATTTACTATAGTCCAAACCGTGGTCAAAACGGACAGATTTGTTTTCTTTGTAAACCACTATTTTTTTACTCGCCATAATGGTTTTAACAGTGTGGATTAAACAGCCAGATTTACTAAGCAGGGGTGTAACAAATTGCCGGGAAACCGCCATTCAAATGGCCAAAATAAAAGAGGTGGTTGTGAAAGGCGAGATTGATGAAGCAGCATACTGTTACAGTTATATTGCCATTCAGAACAAAAGAGAAAGCCCCATTACATGTTAAATGATTACTCCATTATGTTTTTATATAATAAAGGGCCAAAGTCTGATGTAACTTCTGGTTAATTTCTAAATGTTGTTTTTTTTTCTTTTTCTTTTTTTAAATAATTTGTTAAAGAAAAATCTTAATATATATATATATATATATATATATATATATATATATATATATATATATATAATAAATGGTCGATAATATGTCCATGTTAATGGTGGGTATAAAAATTAATGATGCACAATGTGGCATTACATAGTGAACCCATAATATAATGTTAATTAATTTAATTCAAATGTCAGAAACAAAAAAGGTGTTTCTGAGTGAGGAAATCACAGTCAATCACAGTCTATTAGGCAGCAGTTAATCATGATGCTTATAAAAAGGGGCCAGCAAATATTTACAGGTGTTGGTTTGTTGTTGAATGGCTTTTGCAGGGAATGTGGTGCATTCTTGCCAGTGTATGTTTGCAGCTTTTCATTTGATGAAGGCAGAAAGGCGGGAGGAGGAGGAGGATGGACAGCAATTGGCATTTGTACAGCGGAGCTTGCGCAGACCATGCACTCCATGTGCATTTACAGTGCGTTTGAATCTGAACTCTTTGGCTGATGTGGACATAGTACAAATGTTTCGGCTGAATCGCACTAACCTGCTGAGACTTTATGAGCCTACAGCCAGTCGCTCTAATGCAGTTTCAGGACTACACAAACTACTGTGTGCAGTTCACTTTTTGGCCAGAGGTTCCTTTTAATCAGTGTCCTCCAGAATTATTGGCATAACACAGACTACATTTTACAGACATTTTGGACAGGTCTTAGTTGCCCTTAAAAGAGTTTTCTCTAGATATATCTGCTTCCCCAGCCAGGAGTCACAGTGACATGAGCTAAAGGTAGCTTTCTATATGCCCTCGGGCATACCAAATGTTTTGGGAGCTATAGATTGCACTCATATTGGGCTGAGACCACCTCACCACAGGGCAGAGGTTTTTATTAATCGCCATCATTACCACTCCCTGAATGTGCAGGTTGTCTGTGATGCTAACATGCGTATAACGAGTGTTTTGGCAGGCTATCCTGGTTCATGTCATGACGCCTTTATCCTGAGTCAGTCTACCCTTTATGCCAAATATTAAAGTGGTGAAATGGCGGAGGGATGGCTTTTGGGTAAGTGCCTATTTTATAATTTACGTTATTCTTGTTAGATTTGCCTCACATGTGCTAGCTGCTGTAGAGAATGCTGCATTAAATGGTAGCTAACATTTGTGTTTAATTATAAGGATATCAGGATATGGGTGTGGCTCCTGGCTGATGACTCCTCTGCTGCATCCTCAAACTCCTGCCCAGCACAAATATAATGAGGTGCACATAGCCACTAGAGGTGTGATAGAGCGTACGTTTGGACTATTGAAAACCAGGTTCAATTGCCTTGATAAATCTGGTGGTGTGCTTATGTATGCACCTGAAAAGGTGTCTGATATTGTGCTGGTTTGCTGTCTGCTACATAATCTGGCTTTACAACAATTTACACCGATTATTGTAAGAGAGTGAACAAGTAGGGGTCCATGTTCCATCTGGTGATGTGCAGAATACAGAGGGGGGAGGCAGATTAGAGACTTTCTCATTGCAAACTACTTTACATGTAAGTTCATAATAGTAAAAGCACTCATTTTTTTCAATTTGTTTGATGTGTGAGCAACGCACTATTTTGTTTTTGTTTTGAGTTTGAATTTTTGAACCAGAGGATAGTGTGTACTCCTCATGTGCAAATTTCGAAATTCAGTGGTAAGTTACAGACAGCTGTCAATGTGTAAGTACCAATTTTGCAATGTTTATTGAAAGCAGTATACTAGTGTTTCATTGGCAGGAAAGAAAGACTGTTTGCGTGGAAATGTAACAACATTTATTGCGGTACTAAACCTTAAGTATGAATGAACATTGCATAAACATGCACCAAAATGTACACACTGTATTTGTGGTACGCATAAAAGTGGACTAACAGGCTGCAAATATTGCAACATTTTGCACAACGGGAAAAAAGGTACATGGCTTGTATTTTAAACAAAGAATTTACAGAATTTTTAACATAACCCACAAACATTAGGCTACCTACGCCTTTTGGCAGGTACATCTGAGCCTCGGGAGACACTCTCTCCTATCCCTCGGCCACCCCTGGTTCGAGCACCTTTCCTTGGTGGAGTAGCCGAACTGGTTGCGGTCGATGACATTGGCAAAGGAAACCTTACCATTATGTCCTGGTGGATTTGGGCTGCCATATGATTGACGTTGGCCTTGACCTCCCTTACTGTTGTGTGTAAGGTCTCCACAGCACCAGTCAGTTGTATCATGGTGACATTTGATTGCTCTCTAGCTGCAGCTATATGATTGAAACCTGCAGGAATTTGGCTATTACGGCGGTGTGCACGCCTCAAATGTCCAACAATATGTGACATATGTCTGGTTTGGGTGTCCATGAACTGGGATTGCAGACAACTGCAAAAAACACAGAAATTAAATCATATAATAAAACAACACTACTGAAAAAAATCACAGGACTACTCACACTACTAGCAATTCTCATATTTTGTGCTCTTTACACCACCACAATAGATTTGAAATAAAACAAACAAGATGTGCTTTAACTGCAGACTTTCAGCTTTAATTTGAGGGAATTTACATCCAAATCAGGTGAACTGTGTAGTAATTACAACGGTTTCTATATGTGCCTCCCACTTTTTAAGGGACCAAAAGTAATGGGACAAACTAAACAATCCTACATCAAACTTTTACTTTTTAATACTTTGTTGCAAATCCTTTGCAGTCAATTACAGCCTGAAGTCTGGAAGGCATAGACATCACCAGACGCTGGGTTTCATCCCTGGTGATGCTCTGCCAGACCTCTACTGCAAACGTCTTCAGTTCATGCTTGTTCTTGGGGCATTTTCCCTTTAGTTTTGTCTTCATCAAGTGAAATGCATGCTCAATCGGATTCAGGTCAGGTGATTGACTTGGCCATTGCATAACTTTCCACTTGTTAGCCTTAAAAAACTCTTTGGTTGCTTTTGCAGTATGCTTCGGGTCATTGTCCATCTGCACTGTGAAGCGCCGTCCAATGAGTTCTGAAGCATTTGACTGAATATGAGCAGATAATATTGCCCGAAACACTTCAGAATTCATCCTGCTGCTTTTGTCAGCAGTAACATCATCAATAAATATAAGGGAACCAGTTCCATTGGCAGCCATACATGCCCACGAAATGACACTTTCACCACCATGCTTCACTGATGAGGTGGTATGTTTTGGATCATGAGCAGTTCCTTTCCTTCTCCATACTCTTCTCTTCCCATCACTCTGGTACAAGTTGATGTTTGTCTCATCTGTCCATAGGATGTTGTTCCAGAACTGTAATGGCTTTTTTAGATGTTGTTAGGCAAACTCTAATCTGGTCTTCCTATTTTTGTGGCTCACAAATAGTTTACATCTTGTGGTGAACCCTCTATATTCACTCTTCTGAAGTCTTCTCTTGATTGTTGACTTTGACACATATCCAGCTACCTCCTGGAGAGTGTTCTTGATTTGGCCAACTGTTGTGAAGGGGTTTTACTTCACCAGGTAAAACTTCTGTCATCTACCACAGTTGTTTTCCATGGTCTTCCGGGTCTTTTGGTGTTGCTGAGCTCTCTGGTGCATTCTTTCTTTTTAAGAATGTTCCAAACTGTTGATTTGGCCACACCTAATGTTTTTGCTATCTCCCTGATGGGTTTGTTTTGATTTTTCAGTCTAATGATGGCTTGTTTCACTGATAGTGACAGGTCTTTGGATCTCATATTGATAGTCGACAGCAACAGATTCCAAATGCAAATGTCACACCTAGAATCAACTCCAGACCTTTCACCTGCTTAATTAATGATGAAATAACGAGGGAATAGCCCACACATGTCCATGAAATAGGTTTTGAGTCGATTGTCCCATTACTTTTGGTCCCTTAAAAAGTGTGAGGCACATATAGAAACCATTGTAATTTCTACACCGTTCACCTGATTTGGATGTATATACCCTCAAATTAAAGCTGAAAGTCTGCAGTTGAAGCGCATCTTGTTAGCTATATTTCAAATCCATTGTGGTGTATAGAGCCCAAAATATGAGAATTGTGTCAATGTCCCAATATTTATGGAGTTGACAGTAATTGTTTACTGGCGGGATTTTTAAATAGCCACCTTTTTCATGGCGTTTTATGCCATGAAAAAGGTGGCTATTTAAAAATCCCGCCAGTAAACGAAACAGATGGGTTTTGAAGCAAAACTGCCATGTTTCTATCAAAGTCACCGGTGGGTTGGAGGCTTACATACCGCCGTTACATCAACGGCGGATTCACATTGCACCTTAAAACCGCCCAATAGTAAATTGGGCTGTTTGACCTGTAAAACTTCCGGAAAAACGCGGCGATGCATGGCGGTTCAAAATCCCTGCTAAACACGATTCTTAGTAAATCTAGCCCTAAATCCCTTAACACACACATAGTCAGAAACACAGACTTGGGTCAATTTCACTTGACCACTTATCACTCTGATTAGCAACGCTGCACTCATTTGGCAAACTGTCATATATATTCAGCAAAGATTTGTAATGTCAATTGAACAATGGTGTTCAGCGCCTGTTTCCCTCTAAGGTGATCACACTTATTTTAATTTGCTGTCCTATATAGAGTATATAGAGGCATATAGAGCTACTGAGGTAACAGAAAAAGTAAGATAGTGAAAGGTTCCACACAGCTCCATAAAAGCCCAGAGGTAGAAAGGAGCAATTAGGAGGTAGCCAATTATTCACTCCAGATCAATAAATGAATATGAATACATAGCCAGCTACAATAAGCTTCAATACAGAGATACAAACTGATACAATTGCAGACACTATTTTCAAATTAATAATGAAGAAGCTACAAATATATCCACAGTGAATAAACAAGCAGAAGGTGGTTACAATTAAAGCTCAGTGTGGTTAACATAAAGTTCTTCTTTCTCATTTCTTATTCATTAATGTAAAGTTTTTTACTTATTTTTCATCTTGCTATTAATTAAAAAATATGTTAAGTTGTATTACTGCCAAGAGGAGTCTCTGTATAGCGTGCTGAGACTCTACCAACTATTCATACTCATATTCTGACATCGAGCAGTGGATTATTGATGTAAATAACCTATTAAGAAACATGTAAAACATTTATTTTCCATTCATTTGTATGTGATCTTATAAGAGTTGATATTAGTAGTTACGAAACAACATCTTATACCCCATTCACACTGCATAAAAACCTGGGGTTTTCCCGAGGCGAGCTCCAACGACCCGGGTTGAGGCTCAATGTGAAACGGGGTCAGTACAAAATCCCGGGTCTGATGACCCGGGAATTAGATCCGGAACTTTTGGAGGGTTATTCCCATATCAGTCCTGGGTCACCTGCAGTGTGAACGGTGCAACCCAGGTTTTTTAACCCGGGTCTCACATAAAGAAGCTGATTGTGGATTAGGGACGCTGGAGGATGACATCATTTCAATGCTGCAGAGAAGAGAGAAAGGAGTAAACATGATACACTGGCTAGATGAGGAGGTGCGAGAGCTGTTGGCCGTTAGTGGAGAGGAGGAGTTCAAAAAACAGATTACAGGCACTGTTAAAAATGCAACAGTTTACAATAACATATCTAAAATACTAATACAGCGTGTGATAAAGTGCAGCCAGCAACAGGTGGTAAATAAATTGAAGTCATTTCGCAAACAATACTCCAAAGTCCATGACCACATCCAGAGAAAGAGTGGTGCTGCCCACATTGAATGGCAATTTTATGACCAAAGTAAAGTGGTGTTCGGCAGCTCTGCCCTGGCAAATCCCATCGCATTGTCATCATCAAGAAGCAATGATGCTCATTACCCAACAGCTGAAAGCAGTCAGTCAAGCTTGTCATCACTGATGATTAGCGATAATTCGCTGGAAGAACATGGTGATTTGGAGTGTTCAAATGTGAATGAAGAAACCATGAATATATCAACAGAGGAATTGGCAGACTCACAACCTTTGCTAGCTGCAAAACCTTCACCACACACCCAAGAGTTGCAAGAGACACAACCGTTTCCAGCAGCACAACCTTCGACATTGACGCAGGACCCAATGTTACGTTTAAAAATTTAAATTTATCAATGTTAACATTTTTAAAGAAAATGAAATAAATATATGAAAGAGTAACATGACTAAACTAAAAACTAGACAAAATGACAAAACTAAAAGTAAAAAACATATTAAAACATGAACACATATATGTTGCAGTATGAAGCTATTGTGCAGGAGGGAGGAGGCCTCAAGCACATATCAGCTTACTGCTATTTAATTTTGCAGCAATATTCATTCATCCTCGGTGTCCCAAATATATTTCCTTTCTTTTTCCCATTTGTAGTTTACAATGTTCCTAAAAGTAAGAAGAAGCTAAATAAGATGGAACAAGCAACAAAAGTCATAACCACAGTAATGGTAGAGCAGCTCAAGGAAATGGAAATGACTATGGCGGCCCAAGAAGACGCATGTATCCAACACTTTATGGAACATGAGCGCGAGTTGCAGGACTCTTTTAGAATGCAAATAATGGGTACGCAGGAGCGGATTCTGATGGAAAACTGTGAATGTGTGATGGCCTTCCTAGCTCGCCTTATGCCAAGAATTCAAAGACATGCACTACCTCAATCACAACCTCCATACCATATTGAGGGCCCTTACCCATTACATAACAGAGGGAAACAAATATTTCCCCCTAACCCAGGTAGGCCACTAAACACCCCACATTATCTTCCAAAAATGGCTCCACATAACCCTGAGTACCCAGCTACTCCCCATAACCCAGAGTATCCATCTAGTACATATAACCCTGAGTACCCGGCGACTCCACAAAACCCTGAGCCCCCACATTACCGTCAGTTATAAGTAATGAAAGTATGTACAGTACAGTTATAATGTTCTCCCTTATATGTAGTAGAATCCACAGACAGCACATATAGTTCAGAGTCCAGTACGGTCCACTCTGGTAGAAACTGTTCTCTCTGTATTTCACAAATATTGTGTAAAATACAGCAAGCAGCAACTACATGGGACACAAGTTTGGTATCAATGTCAATGCGCTTTAATAAACACCGCCACCATCCTTTCAATCGTCCAAAGGTATTTTCAGCCACCATCCGATCAGAGCTCAGGGTATGGGTGAAGCAACTTTGTTCCACAGAAAGCTGATGTTGCTGTGTGAAGCTCTTCATGAACCATCGCCGCAAAGGGGTAAGCTGCATCCCCGATGATGTGTACTGGGATCTCAACCACATTCACGGTCTTGGATTTCTGCTTCACCATTTTTCAGCCAATCAAAGCTTCTCGTGATGACTGACACTTATTTCCAGTGAAGACCCAGGCTTAGTATGAACAGGATCGACCCGGAAAATTCCCGGTTCCAAGGTGCAGTGTGAACGGTGTTCTAAGCTGGGATACTCTGTGACTTCACAAAAACCCGGCTTAAAAAAACAGGGATATTGCAGGGGCGGCAATGTGAAAGTGGTATTAAAAGTATGAAACCGGTTGTCATACATACTTTGAAAGTTTTTGGGACAAATTCACCCATAATAAGGTGAAAATTGAACAAGCTCTTTGAGTTCGAGGGTTGTGCAGAAGCTGCTGTGCGTCCCAGAGAGAAGAGTGGGTGTTTCAGGAGTGGAGTTAATAGTGATGGATATGGTGCTAACTTTAGTTGCTTAATGAGTTTGCCTCAAACTTCCACTGTGAAGTGAATTGTCAGGATAGTGTAGACTGAGGCTGACCTGAGTTCCCTTTGGAGCAAGGGCAAAAAGTGAACCCCCTGTTCCTCAGGAAAGGGTTCCCAACCAGACTGAGTTGCTTGGAAAGCATGAACTCAGCAGAGTGGCAAGGTAGTATTTTTTGAAAATTGGGAGACTGAAGCCCCCAATATAGAGAAATTTGGCAAAACCTGCTCTTATATTTCTGTGCTTTTTACAGTTACAGATAAATGTGCCATGAGGAGAAACGAGGTATCAATATCACCTCAACCTGTCTGCACCTCGTTTCTCACAAATTGCAGACTATAAATAAACATATAATTTTTCTATCCCTCTGTTTCCCCATATTTTTCAGTCATATTTAAGCTTGTGTATATTCTATTTTAAAAGTAGTTATAATATCTGCCAGCATGTTTTGTTATCTTGCAGACTAGTTCATTGTTTCAGCCTAGGCAAAAGGATTATTGTCCTCCAGTCCTGTATGAATGTACATCACAGCAGGGGGTCTCTTGTCTTTGCTTAGCTATGCGCCTGTGTGTGTGTGTGCTAGCATATGGAAAAGGCCCACAAACAGAGCTCTTTATTTAATTACAGAGGACTGCATTGTGTATTTAAATGTAAATGTGTCTGGATTGTGATCTCTCCTGTTTAAACAAACTCTGCTGTATAGCCACAGAACAATACCTGTTCCTAATTAAATCAGAAGTGACTCATCTGCTATCCCTTTGTCTGAATGTTTACCTGTGAAAAGTAAACACAGAAAATGACCAATCAGGCAGGTCCTGAAATTGCTAATAAGGTCATTTTTGGGCTTAAAAGAAAGCTCCAGAGGACAGCAAATTGGCATTCACTACCAAGTGATAGCTAAAGTCAGGCTGGCATTGAGATATAGATCTCTGCCCATGACAGGAAAGGGACAATCTGTCCCTGCAGTACTGCCGTTGCCCTGATCTACCTCTTGAGGTCTTGGGGAGCTGTGTGTCCACCGAAAGCAGAATGACAGTGACTCAGGGCTGCATACTTTGCTGGTAACCTTAAAGGAGAGAGGGGGAGAAGCTTGGATTGATAGACAGCAGTGCCTGAAAGTGACAAGGATACCCGTGAGGTGTTTTCATTATACCCTGTATGATGTCTGTGCCAGACTGTAGTGTTATTATTAAAATATGTTTATTGCTGTTTGGTGCTACCATTTTGTTAAATAAACTTATTTGTTTTATTTTGGATATTTGCCTGGGTGATTTTGAACCTTGGGTAGGTACCGGGTAGGCCAACTGTGCAGCGCAGAAGGTTACATTAAACCCGGTATCCTCTCATGCCAGATAACAACTAGAGCGAAGGTAAAGGATCGGGCATTTGTAGGGTTTGACACAGATATAATAGCCAGGGCAAAATATCCAAGTTTGCAGTATTGATCCTCCCAGAACACTAGGTATAAAGTGGACCCAGTTGGTCAAATCACATTTAATGGCAAAGAATAGTGAAGAATAGCTGGCCTGAAACAATTGACTATAGTTTTGGTAAGAGAGATGCCCAAATACTGTAAGGCCAAGGGATTCCATTGAAAGTCCAAGATAGCTTCCAACAGTTTCTCAATCTGTTCCGAGAGATCAGGAGCGAGTGCTTCAGATTTAGAGTTGTTTACTTATTGGGAAGAGATGTTTGAGGTGAGGACAAAGTTAAGAGGACATCTTCCTCAAATAATGAGATTTTGTACTGCTTGTTCATAATCTGGCTCCCTTTTATATCTGGGTTGTGTGTCACCCTAGTCACATAAGGCGTATATGAGAGGGGAAAGCTCTCAGCCTTGCCAGGTCATTGTCACACTTGAGGGCTCTGAGAATGTCCCGAAAGGTTGCTTGGGTTGGTGCTACCCTCCTAGAGGTGCAGAATCTAGTGGAGAGAAAGGGGAAGATGATTGGAAGAATAATACAGTACCTGGATACTGCAGACTGGCAGAGAGATACTGGAGCCAAATCCTGGGAGCGACTGCTCAGTAGCAGAGACCGGAAGATCTGGCAGCATTTGCCTGCAGGAGGTGCCTTTTATAGTGGAGCAGGCCAGCTGATTTGCCAGACAGTTTGAATGGTGAATATGCCAGGTCCGCGCATGTGCAGAACCCGGCAAGATGATGACCACACAGGAGAGTTGCCACGTCCATCCAGGAAGATGCCGCCGGCAATGACATGGTAAGTGACAGCGGGGGCACCCATCAGTGATCAGTGGGTCTGAGTCGTGACAGTACACCCCCTTTTAATGGTGGCCGTTGAACACCGGCAACCAGGCTTCTTAGGATGTTTGGCATGAGTTTTCTTCACCAGGGGGGGGGGGGTTTAGAAGTCAAAAGAATCAATTCAAGTATGTTCTTCAGGGCCAAAACCCTTCCAATCCTCAAGATATTTGAGTCTCATATGAGACAGCATGGATTCTAGAATTTGACTTATTTTGAATTCTTCACCATGCGTAGCAGGGAGAGGAGCTGGAACCGGTTGATGATGAGAGGTTTAAGTAAAGAAACGTGAAATGTGTTGGAGATGCCGAAAGAGGCGGGAAGTTTCAGTTTTAACAGATACAGGGTTAATAACCTGAAGAATTTTGAAGGGTCCAAAAATCAGGGTGCAAACTTTATATCAGGTACCCTAAGGTGGATGTTTTTTGTGGATAGCCATACTTTATCACCAATCTTCAATGGAGGAACAGCACAACGTCTTTTATCGGCAAAGTGCTTATAGCGGGCAGAGGATTTCTGAAGGCACTTGAGAGTTTGCGCCCAGATGGAACAGAAATCCCGATGAAGATTATCCACTGCAGGCACCTGGGTGGGTGGGAGGACAGCAAATCTGGGAATGTTTGGGTGATAACCATAAACAATAGAGAATGGAGTAGCAGAGGTAGACTCATGATAGAAGTTATTATGGGTGAATTCTGCCCAGGGCAGAAGGGCAGACCAGTTGTTTTGAGAGATTGAAGTGTATATCAGGATAAAGGTTTCGAGATCCTGATTTACTCTCTCACAGTTTGTCCGTTAGACTGAGGATGATTAGAGGAGGAGAAGTTGAATTGAATGTTGAGAAGTTTACAAAGCGATCTCCAGAATCTGGAGGTAAACTGAACCCCACAGTCAAACACAATTTCTAAGGGAAAACCATAAAGCCTGACAATCTCTTTAATAAACAACTGAGCCAGTTGAGCCGCAGAGGGTAGTCCAATGAGGGATCCGAAATAGGCCATTTTGGAAAATCTATCTATAATTACCCATATGGTATTAAACCTCATGCTTGGAGGGAGGTCAGTAATTAAATCCATGGATATGTATAACCAGAGCCGTAACTAGGGTGGTGCGGGCAGTACCGTCGCCCCGGGCGCAAGCCCAAGAGAGCGCAGCAGCCGCCCGCTACCTTCCCCTCCCCGCCGGCATAGTAAAAAAAAAATAATGTGCGGCAGTGTTAATAAAGAAAAAAAAAAAAAAAAAAAAAAAAAGGGTCACCTGATCTCGCGGCGGCTCCCTTTCTTTAGTACTTTAAAATCTGTAATCCCCATTGCTGACTGATGTCCCTTACCCAGTGGCATGACTTGGCAGACACATACACTATTAACAGTCACCCGTCTGCCTTAACGGCCATCATCTGACACAGTACTTTGTTAGAAGAAATGATAATAAAATATTGGTGTGGCATCAGAACAGCTGATTTAATTCCTCCTCACAACAGGACTTGTATGTTATCTGTGCCGAGTGCTGCATACCTCAGATTCCTCCGGCACAGCTCTTATCTATCAGACAGTAGCTGAGAGCTCGGGAGCAAGTAACGAGGAAGGCAGCGGAGTGTCTGACCTCCTAAAGGTAGGGACCTTTCACCTTAGAGCTTACTTCCCATGTCCAGATGCTGGTATCTTTCTGCATTGCGTCCTAGTCTCTTTTTAATGCATTATATCATTTGACACATTATAGTTTTGAAGTGGAACAAAGTCTAAAATATAATATTGATTTGTTAGAATAATTGCCAATTGTATTGTCTTGCATTCTTTGTATCTCAGAATAGCAGTTTAAACTGCCAGTAAAATGTATTATGTTTGCCTTATTGCCTTACTTTTGTTCATATTTTAGTTTGTCTTTTACAAATAGTCCAGGCTAGCATTTCCATTATCTTATACATTTCTGCACAATCAGTGTTTTTACATGTATGAAAACATGCCTCTAACTTGGGGGTTAATTCCTCTATCACACACATCAGCAAATTTCCAACACCAAGGTGAGAGTAGCAATAACAAGTACTGACAAATATACACATGTAAGGTTGAACGCAAGAGTTGTCAAACCTTGTATACAACTTCTCCAGACCTCTATATATGTGTCCAAATATTCTATAACCCATAGCAACCAGTGTTTTCCTTTCACTTTGTGAACTTTCCTAGACAGTTATATAATCTGATTTATATGGATTACAGCCCATATACTTAATTTTCTTTAATAATGCCTGATTGCAAATACATACGAGACTGTCAAAACCACTGCCTGTAGTTGGAGCAAGAGATACGGCAGAAAAACAAGTAATTTTGAGATGCACAGAGCTTGATTTAGACGTGGATGGGTGCACTTGAGTTTTACACCCCTTCCCCACCCCTTCTACAGGCTTTTACTTACCCGCAGTGGAACGTATCTTCCACTGACAGGAAGTTTGGCATTTGGAACGCAAACTTGCGTTCCAAATGCCGAACTTCCTGTTGGTGAAACGCACATGCGTTCCACTGCGGGTAAGTGAATGAAAGATCTTTCTCTCTCTCTCTCTCTTTATCTCTCTCTCTCTCTTTTTTTTCTTTAAGGTACCTTAAATGCCACATGCTGCAACCCCTAAAAGAAACTGTCTATTAAGTCACTCAGGCAACAACAGTTACAAAGTACTTTTGTTGTACTACATAAATGCCGGGCATTACAAAGAGTGAACACATAAAAAAAAAAAGTGGATGCGTTACCCATAGCAACAAGATTATAGCTATTTTCTAACACGTACTAAATAAATGATAGTTATAATCTGAGGGGAGGTGTTTCTCTCTCTCTCTCGTAAATTAATGACACTTAATGGAACAAACACCTTCTTTAGGAATATTTATTAAATGCTAGTTATTTAAATTAGATTTTATTGTTCTCTATTGCCCAAAGCACCTTTTTACATATCGCAGTGTTTTGAGGGGCAAGGAAGATAAACGGTTGTTAAGTTATTTGAATCTCACCACTGTATGTGTGTGTGTGTATATATATATATATATATATATATATATATATATATATACATATACACACATCATGCATTTGCAAATATGTGTAACAGAATTATTTCAGTAAAGTGTTAGCCACACCCCCCACTTTAAGTTGGCCACACCCACGTGGCAAATGCCACTCCCACTTAGATGGGGGGCGCCGGTGCCCTGTCTCGCCCAGGGCACTAAAATGTCTAGTTACGGCACTGTGTATAACCATGGCTTGGTCGGAAGAGGTAGTGGAATTAGTGGTCCACCAGGACTTAAGCGAGGATACATGTGTCCAACATGTGTTGGGCACATGTATTGCAGGCTGCTACAAACTGTTTGATATCAAGGCTAAGAGTAGGCCACCAATAATTTCTAGAAACCAGCTTAGTAGTTTTGAACACTTCTGCATTACCGGTGAAGCGAGAAGCATGAATCCGCTGAAGTAACTTCTTTCAGCGAGATGGAGGAGGGACAAAGATTTTGTTTGGTGGAGGAGTGGGGAAAGTGGATACTGAGGTTGCCAGGAGGGTTTTAGGGTTCAAAATAGGACGGGAAGAGGCTTCAGTTGATTCTGGCTCGTGGACAAATGCTCGAGGGAGGGTCAGCTTTCGTATTTTTTGACCCAGGTAAGTGATGTGCAAGTTAAAGCAGGAGAAGAAGAGGGCAGCGTGCCTGCAGAGTATTTAAGCATTTGGCTGATTAAAGATAGAGCAGGTTCATATGGTTGGTGCTTATGTTGACCGGAAACGGAGAACCTTCCAATAAATACCTCCGTTCAGAGAGTGCTAATTTCATGTCTCGAAGTTCCTTATTGTGTATAGTGTAGTTCTTCTCCGCTAGTAGGTATTTACAGGGAAAAAAAGGACAGGGCTGAGGTTTTTTTCAGACGAGGAATATTGAGAGAGCACCGCTCCTACTCCTACAGCCAAGACATCGACTTCCACAAAGAAAGGTAAATTGGGATCCGGTTGTTTGAGAAATGGAGCAGTGGAAAACGCTGTTTTGAGAAATTCAAAAGCTTCAATAGCCTTTGAAGACCAGGTTTGGGTATCAGCTCCTTCCGAGTGAGTGCTACAATGGGAGCTACTAAAGTAGAATAACCTTTGATAAACTGTCTATAATAGTTGGCGAAACCAAGAAAACATTAGATAGCTTTGATTCTAAAAGAGAGGAGACAATCCAAGATGGTACGGACCTTTTCGGGGTCTATCTGAAGACAGAAGCCGGAAACAATATATCTCAAAAAGGTTGTGTGATGGGTCTCAAAGGTACAGTTTTTGAGCTTACAATAGAACTGATTTTTTCGTAGCCTGGATAGATCTTCAGCCACGTGAGTCGATGTATGGGCAAATCCCGGGAGAAAACCATAATGCCATCCAGGTATACCACGACACAGGAATATAATAGGTCTCTAAACATCTCATTGACAAAACTCTGGGTGCAAATTTCATACAAGGTACGCTAAGGCGGATGTTTTTTTTGTGGATAGCCATACTTTATCGCCAATCTGCAACGGCAGAACAGCACAACGTCTTTCATCGACAAAGTGCTTATAGCGGGAGGAGGATTTCTTAAGGCATTTGGGAGTTTGCACCCAGATGGAACGGTTTAAGAATAATGTCTGTTCCTGAAATAATCTGAATTAGATTATTACATCCCAGAATCATATTGATTCAGGAGTAGGAGTTGTGAGGATGTGAGAAAAAAGTATACTCTTTGAACGTGGGGTTAAGATCTCTCCATGAGTCAAACAGGCCAGCCTCAGCTTTATGTTTGAGCGATGCTCTAAAGTTTGCATGTGGGGATGAGGTGGGTCCGGCAACTGATCTATCAAGATATGCAGAAAGAATGGGTTTAAAATCCTCTCTGATCAGTAGGAGGCCACTGTAGTTCTGTGAAGAAGATATAAAAAAAGCCAACTTGACCTAAGTTGGGGTGAATAGAATCCAACTTAGAGTTGAAAGGGTACAGAATTATGGATCATGATAGCTACACCACTTCTGTTCACAGACAGAGAGGCATATTCCACCAATGGAAATCTACAGGGAGACAAGGGAGGATTGTTACTTTTAAAATGTGTTTCCTGCAAAAATACAAAATTAGCATTTAAAATCTTAATACTTTTTGTGGGGAATTAAGACCCTTATAGATAAATTTAACAAGCTACGAGTTTCAGATCAGATTCTAGTTACCATTTATTTAGTACATTCTACAAAATGATAACTAGAATCTGACTGGTTGCTATAGACAATATCTCCACTTTTCAATCCTGCCAGAAACTCGCAGCTTGAAAAATGTACCACTTAGCATTAATTAAGACTAACTTGAGAGGCATATTCCAACCTTGTAGTTGGGTGTTGGGGGAATAATGTAAATAAAAAAGGAATTGCAGGGGTATAGGCAGAGGGGGTAGGATAAGGGGAGGGGAAAAAGGGAAAGAAGTATTTAGACGGCCACAGTGAGAGGTGACCACTTAGGTGAAGCCAAAAGCGGGAAAAGGGGGTTGGACTATTCCATTTACAGCAGACCATCAGGGATCCATAGTGATAAGCAAAAAATGAAGATGTAAAAGCTCTGGAGAGGCAGATGATGTAGTTTATTCAGACATGCATGGTACCCAGAAATCATGATTATTTAGTGTGTATTATGGCTGAACCATCTGCACTGAAAGAACAAAACTGAAATTCTACATAAAGAACCAGATAACAATTATAAAGAGAAATAAAAATATTTGAATCAATAGACAGTTGTTAACTATTCAGCTTAAAGCAGTGGGTATTACAATTTTGACTAATCATGGCTAGGTGTCGGTGTGTTTGTTTATGGTTGTTCTCAGATGAAAGAAACTGTCCCCACAAGGCAGTGAAATGTCAAAATTTTGATTCAGATCAAATTATCTCTAGTGATACCTTTGGTTACAAAAAGCTCCTACGCATACCTATTTTATTGTTTTTTTGATAAGGTATTACAAAAGGGATGTCCCTATGAGACATGATCCAGACAGGGTTCCTCATTATGTAATATAGTCAAGTGTGTGTGTGTACCTGTATTCCTATACTTGTGGGCACATTGACCTGTTTACACACCAACATTGGGACCTTGGCTGTAGTGGGGACAAAAAAATGAGGCCCCCACAAAACTTACCAATGCTAGTCAATGCATAAGACCTTGCTAATATACTCTTAAAAATAGCACAGTATATGGAGCATGTTCACCATATTGAGAGTAAATAAGCCTGGGCCATGAAATTTAGAAATTTCCCAAGCACTCGAAAGAAAAGTGCATGCAGTTGGTTCATCTTCAGAATAGAGGCAACTTTGCACACAACACTGAGGTGGGAAGGACAGGATGCGGCATTCTGATACCATGTAAACTTCCAGACAAAGAGATGGTTTCCAAAGGCTTCATGCACTATGCAAAGTGCCAATGCTTGTTTGCAAGAAAATACCTGAAGAGTTGTAAGCTACACCAAAGGGACAACAAACTCAAACCTGACAAAAACAGAGCCCAGTCTGCTTTTGTTCAGCCTGTTCCGCCTGACATCAGTGGTGGCTTTTGGAAGCTCCTGAGCGACATGACCCCAGATAAAAATTTTAAAAACAGTCAAAAATGACAGATGCATCATGCAGACGGAGCATCATTTCTTCATTTGGGTCGGTTCAGATGTTGCACGAGTACATCCGTCAGAAGCTTAGATAAATGAGCAGGCTTCTGTTACATGCCAGAAGAGATACCCCTTTGGAGGAAATGAAGGACTTTACTATCTCATCAAACTTTCTGCATATAGCAGACACAGTGAATCTGGTAGCTGACTATGGCAAGGAGACAGGTACATTTAAGACACCCTTGCTGGCACTGAAGATAGTGCATGACTTGCAAAATCTGTGGTTGCAAATGCATGCAAATTCAGAAACATCTATGAGGCAAGATGTAATCAGTTTATCTCATTGGCTGCTTTGAAAACTATTAAAAAGTCGAAGTGGAACATGCCTCAGTTCTTACCTTTCACTGAAGATGTGGAAAAGATGCACTTCAATGAGAAACAGCAAGCGTACCACTGAGCCTACACTGAACAACTTGGGCATTGCTTGCAAAAGTCACCCTGGCACTGGTGAGCATGTTCATTTGAAGAAGGGAAGGGGAAGTTTCAAAGATGCTGTTGACTACCTTGTTTTCAAAATATATTTTGGATCTCCATGAAGATGTTGCCCTGGTGCTTTCCGGGTTGACAAGAAGGACTGTTTGCACTTCACTTGGATTGAAACCTGGAAAAAATGAGGGAGAAAAAATCCAATCTTGCTGACATCAGCAATGCAAGGCACAATAGAACTTCTTGCAGAGAAGCATGAAGAATGTGTGACTACTCAAAATGTCTATATGTTTGCCAGACCAGCTGCCTTGTTACATTTCAGAGGCTTTGACTTCATACGCTGAAAGTGTGGGGCTAAAAATCCCCAAACATTGTCTTCCACAAAGCTTTGAAAGCATGTTGCCACTCTTTCAAAGCTCCTCAACTTAAACGACACACAATTGGATCAGTTGTCAGACTTCCTTGGACATAACATCGAGGTGCACTAGGAGTATATCCACCTCACAGAAGGTACCCTCCAACTTGCCAAGATCAGCAAACTTTTAGTGGCTCTTGAGAATGACAGACTGGCTGAATTCAAAGTCAAGAATTTGGACATTGATCCAGATGGTAAGTTGGAAATCTTATATATACATATGTTTCTTTTTAAAAACCGGTCCAGCTACTAAGTGGCAAGTCGGATGACAATAAATCCCCTGTGACAGTGAAACAAGTGGTCAAGCATTCGGTTGACACTTCCACATCAGAACAGAGACGTGTAGAGACCCGGCAACATGAGACCAGTGCCCAGGAAAGGCTTCCACAGGTCATTGTAGGACACAGTTTTGTTATGCAATAGTATGCTGTCTTCTCTGTTTTTCACAGATTTGTAATGGACCACTCTGCTTCCTTTCAGGTCACAAAAAATTGCTGAGAAAAGCCTGGGACAGAGATGATATCCAAGCTGTGGAGAAACACATGATCAAGCTTATCCAAACATGCCAAAGTCAAACTGTAAATTGGTGATAAGTCTGGTGACAAACTGCTCCTACACATATCCATATAATTGTCCTGTTGACAGGGCAATAGAAAAAGGATGTCCCTATGTGCCATGTTCCAGACATGGGTCTTCACGATGCAATGAAAACAAGTAAATGTGTGTGTGTGTGATGGCAATAATATAATGTGTGTGGGGGTGTTGGTATTCATATAATGTGTGTTTATGTTGGGGAGTTATATTACTATATTTATATACTTCTTAGAATGTTTACTAAATTATTTATTTTTTATCTTAAATGGCAATGAAGGTTCAGTTTTTTCCTTACTTTCCAATGCAGCTTTATTTTAAAATAAAAAATAACTACATTTCAATTATCCTGTATCACAGCATCGCCGATGGCAAAATATAGAATACATAGTGCTTGCAAAATGAGCAGTAGTGTGCTGATAGAGAACGAAAAGCTCAAACCGAAAAGTATAAAAAAAGTGTAGAGAAGAAAATTCAATGAGACAAAAGTAATTATGAACTAAATAAAATAAAATATTGGAGCAGATTCAATCAAAGGTTAAAATTAAAGCAAATGAGGAAGGGAGGTTCAAGTGCAAAGAAATTATAATAAAAGACCACTGCAATATGACCTACAGCTAGACCAAATAATTTTAAGTTGTTTGTAGATTTAAAGGACATTTTTTTTAAAGGACATTTAAAAAAAAGAAGTCAGCTAGTATTAAGCATTTTAATGCTACCTCTAAATCAGGACAAAGTCTTACTGAATAAATATGCAACTTATTTATCTTCTTACATTAAAGATACCATTGCAGTTTTAGAATTAAAGGAATGAATTATTTGGCAAGGAGAAATTTTATGGGCCACGATTAACATACAATCCCTTTATATGTCAATTGAACACAAAAAAGGGATTTTAACTGTGAAGGAGCTTTTATTGGCTGACTCTACTTTGAACATTTTACATAAGGATTTTAATTGTGTTCTTATAGATTTTATTTTAACTCATAATTATTTTAAATGTTTAGATGATATTTACTTGCAATCCTGTGGCACAGCAATGGGAACACTATTTGCCATCAGTTTTGCAAATGTGCATATGATCAACTGGGAAAAAAATATTTATACTAATAACCATTTCAGTGATACAGTTTATATAAGTTATATATTGAAAACATTATCATTATATGGAAAGGGGACCTAGGGACATTTGTTAAGTTCATAGATTGAATCGGAGTTAATTAGTATAGTCTCAAGTATACTTATAACACTTATAAGGAGAAAATTGAATACATTGCTTTAGTACTGATGGGAGAAGGTGACTAATTGGTCACAAAAAATGTTATTAAAATAGATGATGCTAACAACTATTTTCATTACAGGAGTGGCTATGTTAAAATGTGGAAAACAGATATCTTTACTCTCAGTGTTGATGTATTAAACACAATTTCAGTAAAACTGACTTGTGTGTAGCTATGTGGATAGGTTAAGATCTAGAGGTTATCCTTTAACTGTTAATTGTTGTACTTCAATCTATTTATTGGAATGTACATGTGGGTTCAAGTATGTAGGAAAGACAAACTGCACCCTGAGGCTTAGAATACAGGAGTACTGACATGAGCAGTCTTAAATGTCTGCTGCTTTATTGTTAATGGGAAGCACATATTGTTGAAAATTGTTTTTGAATGTTATTATTATTATAAGGATTTGATCCACTTATTTGTTGTGGGCATTCGAGTATTTGTGGAGTGAGATGGTCATTGTTTATACATAGCAAAAGTTTATGGGTATTTCTACTACTATTCAATATGGCCACCGCAATTCCAGGAAACTGTATGTGCGCCTCTGAAAGCTGGAAAGTGGCTGCTGCTCAAAGCCAGAAGTACTTACTTGATAGATTAACAAGCCAAATTTATCTATCAAAGTTTTACCCATTACCATCATGGAAGTTAGGTTCACAAGTGTGTGTACTGGAACACAGGCAAATGCGCATTAGCATTATCTCTAATTTATGTCAGACCATATAAAGATGTCATAGGCTTATATATATTGCTGTATCCCTGATGAAGTTCAGGCTATACATGGGACAAAATGCATTGAGGTTATTACATGTACCTTAATATTTATCATTCGTACATTGGAAGCTTATGTGATTTTGGCTTCCTTTCTCAATTTAATTAGAAACTGTAAATACCAGAAGTGATGTTGAACTATGGATTTTAAGGCAAGCAATTCAGGTAAGCTGGTTTAATGTATGTGTTTTAATTACATTTTTAATAAAGATGTGGTATAATCTTATTAAAAAAAAAATTCCTCTGAGGATTCCCAACCTGGTAAGAGTTATATCTATGGAGAACTTTGCTACATTGAACTCTGCTGGACTATTATATTGACTATACAGCCTTGTAATAGTAGTTCCAGTTACTACTATATTTTTTTTAAAAAGTTTACAATGTCCATTATTTACCATATCTAGCCATCCAGTTATTCACTATCCGTGTACCAATCTTGGATTGTCCCCAACAACGCACCTGCCTGAACCTATTGCCCTATTGGCATCACTGTGTACCGAACCTGACTGCCGTTGACCACTCATTATTATACTATTCTCTAGCGGTCTGCCTTCCTTCTTGCCACTGGACTCCAATTCAGTCTCAGGACCGTTACAGATTATTCTAGCTAAAAAATGCAGGAGGCACTTTGCTAAATAACCTGAAGAACTAAATAATTTGCTTGCATTTATCAGAATAATAATGGGGTCTGCAAACCCTTGTTAACCCTAGCAAGAACAAATAGATAAGTTGAGGAAGATTAAAAATGAATAACGTGTTGCTGTATGAATTTTGCATCCACCATTGCCTTTAAAACTCAGTGGCGATAATTGCTTAAACAGAGGTTTCCTAAATCACTGCTGCATTTATTTTTAGATGCAACCTGCACAGCTCAATAATGGTAAGATGAAGATTATCTTCATAATTAATCTTTTGACTGGGGAAGCCCTTGCCTGGATCTCTCCATATGTTGAGCAAGACCTACTAATGATGATTCTAATCAACGTGCCACTGCTGAAGCTAAACCCCAAGTACTGCACCAAGGAAAACATTCTATTACTGAGTATACTGCTGAATTCTAAAGTTTGATTCCAGACACCAAATGGAATGGTTATGCCTAAATAAGCCAGTTCCATTGTGGTCTTTCTGAGCAAGTAAAAGATGAACTTGACCAGAGGGTGTTGTCTGATGACCTGGACGCATTTATCCAACTATGCATTTGGATTGATCAAAGACTATATGAGAGAAAATATGAGAGATTAAGAGGTTTTGAAGTAGGCAATACTTCAAAACATCCGTTTTATAGTCCTACAGCATTTAAGGCCCCACCATTATACAGTCCTAATGTCTCACCTGAACCACTGCAAATTGATATCATTAGGAAACCACTCAGCTTTAATGAAAAACAGAGAATTTGTGATGAGAATCTTTGTTTATATTGTGGCATTCAGTTGCCCAAATAAGATTCATCATATACAGACGTTAGACAAATGGATTCCAAGGAGTCTAGTCAAATAAATTCCATCTCCCAACCACTAAATCTTTTGGCTCACAGAAAAGAAGACCCTCTGCATCAACAATCCCATTTTGTTTACCCAATAAAAATTTTCTCTGGTTCTTGTCTAATTTCCTGCCAATTCTGGAGCTGTTTGCAATTTCATGGGTATCAACTTTGCATAGGAAAACCATATTAAGTCAGGGAGTCTTTGGTTATGTCTTTCAGTCTATGTATCTATTGTTGTCTATCTGGATGGCATTCTTATAATTTCTTATAATCTGGAGGAACATCACAAACATGTCTGTACTGTATTGAAAATGACTTTGGAAAAACGAATTGTATATTAAATTGGAAAAGAGAGAATTTGAACAAGCTCAAATCCAATTATTTAATATAATTTCCCCTGATGGTCTGAGCATGGATCCCAGTAAGATGGATGCAGTTGTTCATTGGTTTGTATCAAAGAAAGAAAAGGAAAGTAGAATGGTTTATTAGTTTTGCAAATTTCTACTGGAAATTCACAAGAAACTTTTCATGAATAATTGCTCTTATTATGCAACTAACCTAAAAGGGCAATCCTTTTGAATGGTTACCTGAACAAGCACAAGAAGGTTTTGCCCAACTTAAGACTCTTGATACATCCAAATCTGGTACTACCGTTTTGTTTTTTTTGAAGTGTATGCTTCTGATTCTGCAATGGAAGCAATTCTTTCGCAACGTATTGGTGAGAAGATATTGTTGCATTTTGTTCCTATTTTTCTCACTAGATGAGAAGAATTATGGTATTAAAAAAAAGGAATTTCTGGCCATCAAGTGTACTTTTTTGGACTGCTAAACAATTTCCCCTGCCTTTGGACTTTATTCTTCTCTTGTTTCAACTTCTAATTTCTATTTTCTAATTTCCTATCCAACTGGACCCAGAAATGGCAATGCAGATGCACCCTCTAGAATGTTTTCTGAGCCCCATCTAGAAGCAAAGTCTGGAATAATGATTCTACCTGAGCACAACATCTTAGGGGCCATAGTCTTACTCTCTCTTTTTAAAAATGGTTATGAAGCGGACACTGTCGTTAGAGAGCATTCAACAGATGTTAATTTAACATTTCAAAATGGGTACTAGACTCAACTTCATCGCCTTTATGTACTTGAGTCAGTACCAGTAGAAATATTAAAATTAGTCCATGATTTCAAACCTGCTGGACATTTAGGAGTATATAAGACCTAATAATTGCTACCATATTCTTTGTGGTGTCCAAATTTTAAGAGACATCAAAAATAAATGTTTCATCATGCCTGACATGTGTCCAAAACAAAACCTCTTCCTATTCTATCCTGTACCTAGAGATCTTTATCTATGGATTTCATTTTTGATCTTCCTCCTTTGCAAGAGATGATCCTAGTTGAAGTGAATTGTCTTACTAAGATGACTCATTTTATCCGTGCTAAAGGGGTACCCACTGCAGTACAGACTGGAGAACTTATGATTTGGAAAATATTCAGGCTTCATGGCATCCCTGATGATATAGTTTCTGATCGAGGTGTTCAATTCACTTCTAAGTTTTGGAAGAGTTTGTGCACTGCCCTTGGAGTTACATTACTTACCTTCAAGACAATTGGATGGAATTTCTACCCACTGCTAAATTTTCATACAAGTCTGAGCACAGTTCAATTTCCAAAATTTCTTTCTTTGCCAAATTTAGATTCCATCCAACGTTTATTCAGAATCTCCCAGTCTCCATACCAATTCCAACTGTGACTGATAGAATCACAGTTTTAAAGGAAACTTAAGAGGCTAATTAAAACTGTTAGAGAAGCTCAAGAACATTATAAATAATCTGCAGACAGACATCGTAGAGATGTGCCCAATTTTCAGATTGGAGAGAAAGTCTGGCCATCTACTAAAAACCTCAAACAACAGATATTTTCTTTGAAATTGGGTCGAAACTTTATTGGAAAATGTATGATTCTACCACATATTAACCAAGCTGCTTTATGCTTAGAACTTCCATGCCTCTATTAAAATACATCCGGTATTCCATGTTTCTGTGCTTAAACCTCTTCATGATAACCCCTTTCCTGGTCGAATTATGGCCCCACAACAGTCATTGTGGAGGGTGAAGAAGAATTTAATGTTGAAAAGACCCTGTACTCTAGAATCCACAGAAATAGATTATAATATCTTGTGAAATAGAGGGGATATGGTCCGGAAGAAAATTCTTGGGAGGCAGCAGAAAATATTCATGCCTTTAGATTAACTATTTTTATTTAAGACATCCAAACAAGCCTGCTCATAAAATGTCCAGAGGACATTCTGGAAGGAGGGGAGTACTGTCAAGATTCAAACTCAGGGCTTCTGCCTCTGGAGAATGCTGTTCTGTGACTGAATTATTCTGGCTGTAGGACAGCTTTCTGCTTTTGTGCTGTGTTGTAGCTAAGTTTAACAGTTTAAACTCCTGATTTTGCAGTATGTTTTAGCTCCACCTTCTGAATTCCAATATAAGCCTTGTCTGTTCCCATCTTCCTTGCCAGATTATTGTGCTCCTGCCAGCAATATAGTTCCTGTTGCTGCCTTGTTCCTCTCATGATCGGACTGGCCTACCGGGGTGCCGGGGTATTCCCCGGTGTGCCTCGATGCCTGATAGCCCTGCCCCCTTAATTGGTGGGGCAGAGAAGAGCTCATCCAAAGTGATTATACTTTTAGTACAGAGAGCCAAGACGCGGCTCTCTGCACTTGCTGTTTCCGTCAATGACGGTGGATAAGGTATTTTCAAACAGTAGGTGTTGAACTGCTTTTCAAGCTGGGAATCATGCTCATGGAGTGCAAGGGGCTGATACTGGCTGCATTCTCCGCTCTGCGGAACCCTGAACTGTTTGACTCGGCAGTGGAAGCCTTGGTAATCACCATCCCGCAGCCTGATGCACAAAGGTCAGACTCTCCAGTTTTTATAAGGTTATAGTGAAGAATAACATGAAAATAAACACTGATTATAGAGATGGAATATTGGGGGAGGGGGTTTATTGTTCTTGCCTAGCCAAGACGAATCAATATTCACCCCAAAAGAGAGTGCTCCAATAGGACAACTTACCATGTACAATGACTGAATACCTGTATCTCATAAATAAACAATAGCCTCTCAGAGATGGGAGTACCCCCTGCAATTTATACATTGTTTTCAAAATAATGTTCAATTATAATGTCCATTAAAGTTCTGCAACTGTACCCACTGCCTACACACAGTGGAAGGAGCTGATATGTATGCCTATTGGTTCATGACATGACCGATCAACTTGTGTGTTAGTGAATTATCACGCAGACCATAGAATGGATCACATTTGTGTATGCGACGCCTACACGCCCAGCAGCGTTGTTGTGGTGTTCAAGTCCTTTATCGAATACTCATCACATGAATAAATGTTTGCACTGAAATACCTGGTAACAAGAGTATTGTTTATAGTGATTAACATTTAAGTTGAAATGAAATTTGAAACACAGTTAAAATACATCTTATGTAATAGGGTGTCCTGTGCTCTCTCTCTTTATTGGATTTGAGAACAGTATTGTTTACTTGGGAACTCATTAATTAGCTTTGAATCTTCCAACAAACTTAACAACTCAATGATGTCATAACTTTATAAAATCTTTAGAAATCTGTAACAAATCTTGATGTACTGCCCTGTCGGAACTTCAGGTTATGCTACTGCAAAATTATACCCATTCAAAACCTGGCCCTGTTCATAGAATTGTGTTTACTAGCAGTATATACATGGTATTTCATCACATGTGGTCAGGTTGTAGAAATATTTATTTGGTAAAACATTTAAGGTAGAATATGATTTTCCTTGTCGCTTTTCTGCAGTAGTCAGGGAAAGCTGGAGCAATAATTTGATGTGTCATACTCACTTATTATGTATGTTGTCAGGAAGCAAATCCTGGTCCATTATCATTTTTCGCCTCAACTTTTGCAGCCTCCTTCCCACTTGCCTTCCTGACCTTCAATCCATTTAGAATGCTGCGACAAGGCTCATCTTTCTCTCCCACCGCAGCTCCTCCACTTCTCTGCGTAAATCCCTTAATGATTTCATTAAAACATCCACGTACCTCTCCATAGTTCCATTTTTTGTGGCAGTTGGAATGTTCAGTTCCCTAAAGTTTGTGACTTTGCTGTAATCAGTGCATGGTTGAATCAGGGAGTGGCTTAAACAGATAGGGGGTGTTTAATTTCAGTGGTGAGGCTTATTTTGTTCCAATTGTTATGTACAAATGTTAGGAGGTGTGGGTCTGTGTGCATGTGTGCCTATTTATTTTCACCTGCATACTGGCATATATGTAGGATGGTTGTTTTTAACCCTGTGTTGTGATGGTGCAAGCACAAGAGTGTTGTGTATCAATATCTGTCTATAATGTCTAGTATGCCGCTATGCTTAGTTTTGTGCAGCCAACACATGGTCTTATCTGTGTGGCGTTTGCATGTTCTCCCAGTGTTTGTGTGGATTTCTCCCACACTCCAAAAACATACTAGTAGGTAATTGGCTGCTATTAAACAGACCTTAGTCTCTTTTGCTCTGTGTGAGTTTGTGTATGTTAGGGAATATAGACTGTGTCACTGTAAAATAATGACTTGCCTACTGACAGTTTTAAATCCAAGAGTGATACTATTAGTGCTATGTGTTTAGAGACTTTTGACACAATGCTATTAAAGGGCCTGGCTGAGAAAGTTCTTTGCACCCTATCAGAATACAAATATTGTACACTCTGTATAATTAACTCCTTTATAGAAGGTATGTCAAACTCAAACCCCCAATTGGGCCAAATAATCATAAAAGTCAAATGCAATTTTGTAAAGTATATTATATAGAAAAAACAAAAATAAAGTTTAATGTTTTCTTCCCGATGCTTGACACTGTACCATCCTTGCTGATTTTGCTCTCCATAATCTGTCTCTCCTGTTTCACACTGCACCCTTCATGCTGCCTTTGCTCTCCTTCATCTGTCTCCCGTTTCACACTGTGCCCTTCATGCTGCTTTTGCTCCCCATGATCTGTCTCCCGTTTTATACTGAGCCTTCCATGTTGCTTTTTGCTGCCCTTCATCTGTCTCCCATTTCACACTTTGCTCTCCATACTGCTTTTGCTCCCCTTCATCTGACTCCCGTTTCAAACTGTGCCCTCCATGCTGCTTTTGCTCCCCTTCATCTTTCTCTGCTGTTCCACACTGTGCCCTCTATGCTGCCTTTGCTCCCCTTCATATGTCTCCCATTTTACACTGTACACTCCATGCTGCTGTTGCTCCCCTTCACTTACTTTCCGACTGTTTTCTTTCGGCTCTTCTGTCTTGTCTGTCGCAGCTCCTCACTGCAAATGTCCACTTTTTCTTTATGGACCAGACTATCGTGCTATACATTGTTCTCCATGGACTGACCACATCACCTTTAATGACGGACCACACTCCCTCTTACAGTTGGCCACTCTCCAATGTAGTGGGCGCCTACCACTGCATTACCCCTGTGGGCCCTTCATGTCCCACTCAGACACTGCTTCCTCTAGTTAATCACTCTTTGTGTACAAACCTGGGTTTGCCCACAACACACGCCTCTGCTGGAACCTTTTGCCTTACTTGGTTCGGTATGTACCGAACACGACTGCCGCTGACCATTCCTTATTATACTATTCTCTAGTGGCCTGCCTTCCTTCTTTTCACTGGACTCCAATTCAGACCGTTGCACACAGACTATTGCATTGGAAATACTCTTATCATCTTTTATCTAAAAATTACCAACATATTATGCAGCACTAGATTTTTAATCGGATCAATATACAAACAATTTACACATAATGACATGACACAGAAGCTTACTTACTAAGAGGTGTTTGAAACAATTAACACATTAAAAGCAGAAAAACAATTATAGTTGTTGATATAAAGTAATTTAGCAAGATAAGAATAGCCACCTCATAAATGATTTATAAAGATGGCAACTTTCACCAAAACAATGGGATAGACAAGTTATCAGTTATATACAGTTAAGTACAATTCAGGTCATATCAGGTATAGCATTTATATTAATTTATTCAGTCATACAGACCGTTTTACCTTTTTCTAAAAATCAGCGACTCAACAAAGGGCTTTGGCCCCCAACCACATCTCTGGAGTGATAGAGTTTGTGGCTAAAGATGGAAACAGTCTATTATTGGTGTCTAACATACTTTCTTCATACCTACAATTACTCATATTAGAAACTCAATAAATGCCACTCACTGGGTTCAATCAATCAGAGTTTTGTTTTTATTTCCTAATTTGCAATTGATAAAAAGGCTAATCATTGGCTGGTCCCTATGGTTTTGGAACATATTGCACCTTTAATCTATGTTCTATAACTTTTTCACTTCCTTGTCAATGCCATGATATCCCTATTGTACCTGAACCTGGTTCTGTCCTTATTACAGCATCCGATTTTTTGGTGCCTATAAGGTTCCCAGTCATGCCTTTTGTTAAAAGAAACTATTTGTGCAAATAAGCACTGCAGTATTACAAACTTGCAAATAGCAAAAAAGAGTGTATTTATAACTTAAAAATGTCACACTTACTATGCGACACATTTTGCCACATGCTTTCAACCTTCCCTTTGTTTCATAAATGTCTTTCAGAGAGTTCACAGATTGAGCTTTAATTACAATCACCCAACTTAAACTGTTAACATATTTCCTTTTCCTTACTGTACAGCAGTTATGACCTGAGCACTAGATGGGGCTTCAGTAAGCCAGAGAAAGTGGGAAATTGTCTGTATCCCCATTGCTGCTGCTGCTGCTGCTTTGACAGGGAAGGCAGATGACAGGCCCCTCTGTCTGTAACATGAAACTTAGCAGATTTACATATGTCCCAAAACAATTTGTATTTCCAAATGTCCGGCTTGCCCCAGTCCCAAAGTATTTATACCATCCAAAGTGCAGGCTTGAAAAAGTCACAACACAAATTGAAGATCAAAATGTCCAGCCTTGCCCCAGTCCCAAAGTATTTATACCATCCTAAGTCCTGGCTTGTAATCTCTTCTTTGCTTCGCCCAGGAGGGGCCCCTTCTTGATAGTAGTCTTAATTTCTTCAGCCAGGAGGGACCCATATTTGTAAATCCCACGAATCTGTGTTCTTGATTGAAGAAAAACAAAAAAACAGGAGCCGCTGCGAAAAACCTCCTCGTACGTTCATTGCGTAGCGGAGTTCCTACTACCTAGGACATCCGCTGCGCAATGAGCGCTGCACATGCGCAATGAACGTACGTTCATTGCGTAAGCTCTATTTACAGTATTAGGTGATTTCCCCAATAGCGTGGGAAAATGACCTAATACAGTAAATAGACCTTGCGTAGCAGACCTCCTACTAGGTAGGAGGTGTTCGCAGCGGCTCCTGTTTTTTTTGTTTTTCTTCAATCAAGAACACAGATTTGTGGGATTTACAAATATGGGTCCCTCCTGGCCGAAGAAATGAAGACTACTATCAACAAGAAGAAAGTTAAATCCATCATGCAAAATGTTTGTTATGTGTCTAGTCAGGCAACACATCCATACCTGTAATTTTTTTGGAATGATGGATTTTTTCCAATATGTGGATCTTGGAACAGGAATACCATATATGGATTTATGATCGTATATGTGAACTACATCTCCAACAAAGAGGGGATATCTTATCTGAAAATGTATTTAAGAATTCGGGACATCTATACCATCGGGTCAAGATTTTCTATTGGGATTTAACAATAACGGTATTTTGTGAGCATGTATGAGTGGCCATGAAAACTTTCGCCCATTGGATTGGTCCCATAAGATCTTTAAGGTCAGTCTCCCAAATTTCTGTAAAACAAGGTTTATTTGTAAATTTATCTTCGATAATTTTTTTGTAGATATTGGAAATAGTATGTTTGGGTGTGTTAGTGAGAGTACAAAGTGTTTCAAATGGTATCAGAGGTCTTCTGATCTTAGATAGAGTATCCCGTTTACTGAGGAGAGAATTAAGTTGCAAGTATCTCCAGTATTTGTTTGTGGGAAGTGAAACCTCTGATTGGAGTTCCTGGAACCCCCAGATATTCCCATCTTTGAATAAATTGTCCAATTGTTTGGATAACTTTTGATATCCAAGCAGTGAATTGCTTAGATTGGAGTCCATGTAGGATTTCTGCGTTGAACAAAAAGGAGGTCAAGGGAGAATTGATTGTGGAGATATCACTACTTATTCTAATTTTCTTCCAACAGTCTAGTGTAGGGCCTATGGTGGGATGAGATAATTTGGGTATGTTCAGGAGCCATGGCTATAGGTTTAGTGAGGTTGACCTACCATGACCCTCTATTACAATTCATTGTTTGTACCTCACTAGCCTCCTACTTGCAAGAAATCTGGTTAACATAGATGTTTGGTAGTAACACCAGAAGAGGTTGTAGATCTCCTTGGTGTCTACATCTATATAATACAAAGTACCTAATCATATGTTGTAGTTCTACGAAAAAAGCAAGTGGGGATTCTAATTGGTACTGTCTGGAGAATATATATTATTCTGTGCAGAATGGTTATTTTGATTACACTTACTTTTCCAAACCAGAAAAGCTTTAGATTAGACCAAGATTGCAATTTTTCACGTGTTTTAGTTAAAAGTGGAGAATAATTTAAGTTGAATCATTTGGAGATATCACCCGACAGAGTAATTCCTAGATATCAAATAAACTCTGGATGCTATTTGATGGGGAAGGAAGCTCTCAAGGAATTTGCTATATGTTTTGGAAGGGAGATATTTATGGCAACTGATTTTATATAATTTATTTTGAAGTTGGAAAGGTGTCCAAATTAAATTCTGACATCAGATTTGGAAGGGCAATTATTTGATTTGTAATAACTGCAAGTAAATCATTATGAAGTGCCAATTTGATCTCCCTGTTACCTATTTTTATACAGACCATTTATGTCTGTATTCTGATGCATAGCTAGAGCCTCTATGCAGAGAATAAAAATTAACAGTGAGCGAGAGCAGCTCTGTTGAGTGCCGTTTGAGATTGAGACTGGGTCAGAGAATGTTCCATCATCCTAATTTTCACACTAGGGGATTTATATAAGGAGAGAATTCTGTGCATGCAAAGAGAGCCTCTACCCAAGTGCTCCTGTACTCCTCTCATAAAACACCGATTTATTCTATCAAAGCCCTTCACTGCATCTGTGGAAAGGAGAAGAACCTGAGTTTTGGTCTATGATAGAAGATGGAGTAAGTGGATAATTTTGGTTATGTTAGCATGTTCCTCTCTGATAGAAATAAATCCCACTTCATTGGAATGTAATACATTTAGAAGGAATATTTTCATTCGGTTGGCGATAAGTTTTGCAAACAATTTAATATCTATGTTTAGGAGGGAGATAGGGCGATCGCTTGAGCATTGGGATGGGTTCTTTCCCTCTTTATGGATGACAGTAATGTGTGCCTCTAGTGTTTAATGTGAAAAATAGGTATTGCCTGAAACCACATTAAATGCAGACAGCAGAAGATAATAATAAATCAAGTGAACAGTGTAGGAAGTACAACGGTTTCTATATGTGCCTCCCACTTTTTAAGGGACCAAAAGTAATGGGACAAACTAAACAATCCTACATCAAACTTTCACTTTTTAATACTTTCTTGCAAATCATTTGCAGTCAATTACAGCCCGAAATCTGAAAGGCATAGACTTCACCAGACGCTGGGTTTCATCCCCGGCGATGCTCTGCCAGGCCTCTACTGCAAATGTCTTCAGTTCCTGCTTGTTCTTGGGGCATTTTCCCTTCAGTTTTGTCTTCATCAAGTGAAATGCATGCTCAATCGTATTCAGGTGATTGACTTGGCCATTGCATAACATTCCACTTGTTAGCCTTAAAAAACTCATTTGGTTGCTTTTGCAGTGTGCTTCGGGTCATTGTCCATCTGCACTGTGAAGCACCGTCCAATGAGTTCTGAAGCATTTGACTGAATATGAGCAGATAATATTGCCAGAAACACTTCAGAATTCATCCTGCTGCTTTTGTCAGCAGTCACATCATCAATAAATACAAGGGAACCAGTTGGCAGCCATACATGCCCACGCCATGACACTACCACCACCATGCTTCACTGATGAGGTGGTATGTTTTGGATCAAGAGCAGTTCCTTTCCTTCTCCATACTCTTCTCTTCCCATCACGGTGCTACAAGTTGATCTTTGTCTCATCTGTCCATAAATGTTGTTCCAGAACTGTAATGGCTTTTTAGATGTTTTTTTGGCACACTCTAATCTGGTCTTCCTGTTTTTATGGCTCACAAATGGTTTACATTTTGTGGTGAACCCTCTATATTTACTCTTGTGAAGTCTTCTCTTGATTGTTGACTTTGACACATATACACCTACCTCCTGGAGAGTGTTGTTGATTTGGCCAATTGTTTTGAAGGGTTTTTTCTTCACCAGGAAAAACTTCTTCTGTCATCTACCACAGTTGTTTTCCGTGGTCTTCCGGGTCTTTTGGTGTTGCTGAGCTTTTTAAGAATGTTCCAAACAGTTGATTTGGCCACACCGAATGTTTTTGCTATCTCTCTGATGGGTTTGTTTTGATTTTTCAGCCTAATGATGGCTTTCTTCCCTGATAGTGACAGCTCTTTCGATCTCATATTGAGAGTCAACAGCAACAGATTCCAAATGCAAATGTCACACCTAGAATCAACTCCAGACCTTTTACCTGCTTAGTTGAGGATGAAATAACGAGGGAATAGCCCATACATGTCCATGAAATAGGTTTTGAGTCGATTGTCCCATTACTTTTGGTTCCTTAAAAAGTGTGAGGCACATATAGAAACCGATGTAATTCCTACACCGTTCACCTGATTTGGATGTAAATACCCTCAAATAAAAGCTGAAAGTCTGCAGTTAAAGCACATCTTGTTAGTTTCATTTCAAATCCATTGTGGTGGTGTATAGAGCACAAAATATGAGAATTGTGTCGATGTCCCAATATTTATGGACTCGACTGTATATATATATATATGGAGAAACCATAGAAATATATAGGTGCACCTATGTTTCTATATTGTTTTTTCTGTTTAAATTTCTACAAAAATCAAACAGAATGTTTATAAAAATCAATGGATTGTCTTATGTGAAAAGTTCATACCAAACAGTCTGAATCAATTATGCGTGGGATATCATAGTAAAAAATATTTATCAATCCTGGACTATCGAAGCTGTCAATGAATTGAGCAAGCAGTAGCCAGTCAAGGAGGGGTGGCAATCCGCAAGGTACAACATTGGAAACACTCTCTTACCAGACTCATGGAATAAACGGTAAAAGATCCAATCTGTATCTTCCCAATGGCTCTATAGGTGTTTGTTAATTAGCGTTGCCAAAAAGGATTCCTCCAAAGACGTTTGCCCTGGATTCCAGTTCCTATTCCTCCACAGGTTCTGTTATAGAGCACCGAAGTGCTTGCTAAGGATCATAAAGCAGCTCCCCATATAGCGATGTCCATTCCTATTACTGCACAAGTTCCATTTACAAAGCACCGTAGCGCTTGTCAGGAGTCATGCTACCTATGTAGCGATGTTATCAATCCGAGACCTCATGTAAAAATTGTAAAAACTGCAACAATTCTTTGAATATACAGACACTTGTATCAGCATAATATGTAACCTGTTTAGCTATAAGTAGCGATCACAGAAAGACATGTATAACCTGCTGACGCGTTTCATTGCCAGCAGCAACTTCATATCGCAGCAGAGGGTGAGGAGAGGGAGATGGAGCGGAAGGGGACAGAGGAAGGTGAGGAAGGGTTAGAGGAGACAGGACAGGGGAGGAAGACAAAGTCAGGGAGGAATGTCAGATTTTCTCACAATGAGAATTGTATGTTGGTGCACAATATAGTTCCCTGTTACGATTTTATTTTAGGGAACCTTGCAGCCCGTACTGCGCTAGGGCGGCGACACCAACTGTAGTCTAAGATATGTGAGGCCATGAATGTGGTGGGACCTTTAAAGCGGTCAGTGTCTCACTGCCGCAAACGTTTTTCAGACATCAAGAGACGCCTTAAAGAAAAAATGGCTCAGGACAGGAGGGTAGCAAGAGGCCCAACACTTCATGTGGAGTATACCAGCTATGAGGAGGAGTTGCGTGAGATACTGCCCCATGAAATTGTGGAAGGTGTAAATGTCCAGGACACGTGTACACATTCTTTTGGTCAAGGAAGTGGTGAGTTGTTTGCATATTTTACTATAAGTTTTTGCAATGAAGCATTCAATTAAAAAAGGGTTTGTTGTTTAATAAATAAATTTACATTTTCAAAGTACACTGCATACATGAATAGATGTTTTCCACTGCTAATACAGTTTTTGTTATTGCTAACACATTCAGATTCGCCTATAAGAGAGTCCACTCCGAGTCCAAAATCGACTCCTCCCTCTTCAATCTGGAATCCTGCCCCTGAAGAGCAAGCTGGTGAGTGTTGCCGATTTGGAGCAAATACATTGTTTTCAATCATTTGTTATGTGTAAATGCTTGTGGATATGTGAAATACCTTGGTTGATAGACGTTTGTAGAATGCAGCTGGAAGTACTACACAGAGGCTGCCCAAAAGGAGTAATAGTTTAGCCCACTCCACAATCAACATTTTGCAGTCTACACCCTCTTATTTGGGTAAAAAATTAATTAGGTTTCACTCTGGCCTCATCCTAACACATAGGATACATGAGCTTTTACTACCTGAAAAGATGAGTATCATCCTTATGCAGGACCTATATTCCAACTAGTCAGGAAGGTTGAGTTTTTAAAAGTGTCTGTAGTTAAACAATGTTTATGTGTTTGCCTGCAGTGTCCAAAATGCGAATGACAAACATGTAATTTTCTATAAACTTACTTTGGTCTTTTCTCCACAAGAACCTCATCATCTCTGCAAGGCCAGCGCCAGTGAGCACAGATGTCACCTCCTGAAGACACACAGGAAGTCACAGTCATCATTTTACAGGTAATAGATGTCCCTGTGTCTAGGAGCCAGGAACAAGAAACTGGCCTTGCAGAACAGACACAAGAGCAACAAACTGCACCTCCTCAGCTGGATACAGGGCGAGAAATGGCCCAATCCATCGCCAATTTTCAAGTCCTGCAGTCTCAGTTTATGGACACTCAAACCAGACATATGTCTCATATTGTTGGACATTTGAGGCGTTCCTACCACAATCCTAACCTAATTCCTTCTGCATTAAATTGCATAGCTGCAGCTATAGAGCAATCCAATGTCAGCATGATTCAAATGACTGGGGCTGTGGAGGCCTTACACACCACAGTAAAGGGGGTCAATGCCAGTGTGAATCGTATGGCTGCCCAAACACGGTTACCTTTGCCAGTGTCCACTACTGAAACCAGTTTGGCTAGTACACCAGGACGCTCCGTGCAAAGTACTCCACCAAGGAGAGGTGCTGGGACCAGGGGGAGGGGGGGAGGGGGGGGGGGGCGAGGAAGAGGAGAGAGTGTCATCTGAACCTCTGATGTACCTGCCAAAAGGAGTAGGTAGCCCAATGTGTGTGGTTTTACCCAACAACCAGTAAAATATTTGGTTCTGATTTTTTAAATGTTCTTCTTTTCTCAGTTCTTAAAAATGTTGCACTATTTACAGTCTATTATACTTCTGTTACGTGTACCCTGCGCACATCAGAAATTGAGTGTGTACATTGTGGGGCATGTTTATGCAATATTTATGTATACTTAGCTTAGGTACCACAATAAATGTTGTTTCATTTAAACTCAAAAAATCTGTCTGTCCTGCCTGTTAGACACTATTATACTGTGTGCAAAAAAGTTAGCACATTTGATACTTTGCATTGCCACCTGTCTGACACTTCGCAAAGAATATTAAAGGTTGCACATGAGCAGAACGCACTACCCTGTGCTCAGGAAAAGCAAACAAATATGAGTAAATTTTACAGATTACACCTAAACCAAAAAGAAAACAATACCACTTTTCAAATATAAAACAAACAAAAACTTTAACTTATGTTCACACTGGCAAAATAGCAGAAACTCTATGCTGTTGGGTCAATGTCGCCATTCACAACCACCTCTTTTATTTCGGTCGTTTGAATGGCGCTTTTCTGCCGGTTTGTCAAAACCCTCCATAGTAAATCCGGCTGTTTATATATTCAACATTTTCAAAATCCGGATGGCGGTTTGTAAAGTGGTGGTTTTGAAAAATTTATTTTCTGGCCGTTTTTGACGGCGGTTTGGGCTTTAGTAAATCCCACTGGAAAACTAGTCGAAAAAGTGGCGGATTGAACAAACCGCCCTTTAGCAAATCTTTAGAAAATAAATCCTAGTGGTATTCCCTTGAAAGAAAGGTGTTTATAGGAGACACAATTATGTTTTGAAAGTTATATAATATGTAAAAAAATTGTGAAGGTGATAATAAGAGAGACAATTTTTATTATACATACTTAAAATAATGAAACATACCTGCTAATATTTATTTGATGTAAAAATAGGCATTTAAAAATAGACAAATTTCGACCCCACCTGTACAAACTATATTAAAATAACATGCATTTATAAAACCCACAAACACAAAACAGTGTTAAAAAAAATAATTCAAAAAGAGTAATAAAAGTTAAAAATACCCCCCCCCCAAAAAAAAACACCCAAAACTTGTGCTAGCAGCCGGCATAAACATGACAGCCAGGGCATGCTGGCACTTGGGGTACCACAAGTGCCACTTGGGGTACAACAAGTGCTAGCATGCCCTGGCACCCAGGGACAGTTGTGACCCGTAGTGCACCAACCCAAAATGTAACTAAACCACACTCCTCGTTTTAACCATAACGTTTATTTACAGATAAATACCCTAATAGTTACCATTACCTGTGTTCTTAATCTGTAAGATTCAAATCTTGTATGCTTTAATGGAGTCAAATATTTTAAGAGTTAATGGATCAAAATCTTATAAGCTTTAATGGATACAAATCTTGTAATTTTAAATCGCTCTAATTCTTGTAAGCTTTAAACCCCAAAGCAAATTCCATAGGTCCTGCAGCTGTCCATTAAAAAAAAGTCATAGCAACATTCCAAACATGTAAAAAAATCTTCTTATCTTGTAGCTTAAAAAACCCAAAATACTCGCCTGAAACAAGCTTGGCCACAAAAAAAACCATAGAGATGACGCAAACTTTGCTTCTGTATGCAGCAACACCCGCCGCATAATGAAAATATGAAAGACTCAAGGTCTATTTATAACCTAGGGTCTTCCCAATGACAGTGTATTTCTTACGGTGGGATTTTGTACCCAACCCATGTATTTTCTTATACTAGTGATCAACCAATGTGTGTAAATTCAATGAAAGTATCTCCTAATTTAAGCATGTTTACATGAAGATACCTTTTCTGCATTTAAATGATTTAACAATAGCCCTTCATATTAGATTTATGGGGAAAGTTTTGTTATTTACCAATACATGTTATACGATTTTGAGTTCATCTAATAAAGTTGATTACCCCTTGTATCTTTGGTTTCATTTGAGGTACATGTACCACAATCTGAGAACTTAGGGTATAAAGTATATTAAAAATGTTTGAACTACCTGTTATAAATGCCTTTTTGTTTCATAAAACAAATATTATAAAAAACACATTTTTTGATCCACATTTTTGAACCACATCTCCTGCCATATTTGTTTGACTGAAAAATAGATACTTATAAAGTGGACAATTTTCAGTTGCAATTGGTACAAAGTATATAACAGTATTTGAAAGGCATTCATTGCATTGTTTATGTGAAAATAGGGAGTTTCTGAGTGCAGTTGAAATAAAGCATATTGCAATACATTGAACAACATCTACTGAGAAATTTTATTGACTTATATTTGAAAGACTGGCTGAACTGAAAGACCACTCTGTCAATAAAAAGAAAAAAAAAACTCCTAGAAAGTGACACCAGTGTAATATGTAAAGCTGAGTAAGAGAATAGAGAATCACTACTGAGAGATTCAGGGCCCGATTTAGAGTCGGACGCAAGTCCTTCTGTTGAGCGCAAAAAGCACTTTTGGCCAAAGATCCAGCTCAGTTTGCACTCCAACTGAGACGAATCTCCCTGTTGCACCTCTCTGCGCTTAGAGGTAGTGCTATTTTGAGTTGAAAGCAACCACAGCTAGGTCTCCAGGAGACTTATCTTTTGTGGGTGCTCTCAGCTGGTGCAAGATACCTTGATGTATTAAAAAAACAAAGTAAACCAACCCTTGCGCTGTTGAGAGGGGAAAGAACAATTTTTGTACATTTTTTTAAAAATTTAATTATCTGCCTTACAGGGTGCTGTGCATGATACACTTGCACGTCGGCCCATAAGGCAGATAAAGAGGCGTGGGTTGTGCAATTTGCACAGTATTCTAATTTGCATGGATCTAAAGTTCCGTGCTTCTCTAAATACTGTGTAAATTACGGGATGCAATTTACACTTACGATTGCAGTGTAAATTGCATCCGACTCTAAATGAGGCCCTCAGAGAGCAAACATAGAGAGATTTCTAAGAATAGTTATCAGATGGATGATGTGGTTTTGAGGTTGATTTATTTTTTGGGATTCATAAAGATTCAATTGATCATCTTTACTATTGAAGGTATCCATAGAGCAAATCTTTATTTAAATTTCATAATGATTACGTTATATGTTTGCATATTTAAGAATGTCAGCAAGCAAGATATTTTGCATGCTCATATTAACCATCTATATTATATGTAATGTACCTTATAAATAAATGTAAAATATTTTTTATGACCCTTTCTCAATCAATATTACATTTTTACATTTTACTCTATTGCAATGAAATGTACATAAAAACACTATGGTAGCAGGAAGACGTACTGTTTGTGATTCTTGTATGTGTTCTGATGGAACTAAGAACAACCTGGAATTCAGCTTGTTGATGATCGCCAGGTGTGAACTTCACACTGAAGACACACTTCACTTGATGCTCCAAAATAGGAACAAAAGGGAGCTGCTGAAAACCAAATTAACAAATTTCAATTTCAGTTCTCTACTACAAACAAAAAAGGATTACCAGCAGAATATTTGGCTAAACAAATGTCCATTGTGGCTTGGGACAGAAAACTCACAATTTTAGTGATAATCACATTTAGAAAACCAAGAACAACAATATGTCCTCTTACCAAACCTCATTATGCAATACTGCACATAGACAAGAACAATTCCTCCCAATTTTCCTGCTAAAAAAAAAAATAATAGTATGGTAATTGTGCTAAACTTTAAAATGCAAAGTGTGTACTGCCTATGTTTACTATACAGTTGCAAATTCCCAGTAGTGCTCAGCACTGCCCACAATATTATCCTTTTTAGTATACAGCATTACTCAGAATACTGTCTTTAGTTACATTACCCAATAGTGCCAAGAAAACTGTTTGCAGAATGCCTAGCAGTGCCACAATATTTACAGAATGCTATATCTAACTGTGCTCTAATAGTGTCCACAATAGTGACATGTTACTGTATTATCCCTACAGTGACCAGATTCTTATCATCAGTAATGACTAGTATTATCAAGCAATGCCTAGCATTACCAACAGAAACATTATATATTCTTACTTGTGTTCTGCACAACATTTATGACAAAACGAAGTTATAAAAAAAATTAAATCACAAAAGGTGATGATAGTTCATAGAGCAAGCTGTTATCAACACAGTTGATAAGGACTGATACATGACATTTTTTGCGTAAAATAAATTTGCTCATGGCAAGAAACAAGCAATACGCCAGAGAACGCAGTAATTTCCTATTTATCTCTGCGCAAAATACCCTTACTACAGCCTACAATTTCATGGACGGAATGGGGAGGGGACTAAGCATATGCTAATGGTCAATGTACAGTTAGGGCGTGCCAAGCTCGAGTGCATGCAGTAGCATCCAATTCAAGCTTTGGGCATCTCAAAGGTACGTGTAGTTCCTTTGTTTCACTTAGACCACCTACAGCTCGAGTGTAAGTGCCGAGTGATAGTGATGATGGATGTGTATACTTTTGTTTTTTATCAATTGGTGCCATTAATTGAATATGTTTTTGTGTGTGTGTCATATTTTGTGACTTTATATTTCACATATGTATTGGATGTAATCTGCAGTGTATTGTCTGTTAGAGCAAAGCTGGCCTAGATCCTAAATCATCAACAGACATATCTTTACATGCGCTACTTGTTGAATACAGAAGTGCATATGTCCGATTTATATAAACGCACAATACGTTATAACTGAAATCTGTAGAAGCCCAGGCAGAATTCTAGGTTTTTCCTTTGCAGAAAAGAAGCTGTGGAGGCGGACCGTGTGTTCTTAATTAGTCATCAAAGTGGAGTCTAGGACATGCTGTGATATTTATTTACAAACAAAATTGACCAAGTAAAGTGACCAAATTGAATTGTAATGTTCAGGATTGTCACGAAATAAAACAGTGAGTTGTAATTTAGGTTTTATACTATAGTAAGGATACCTATTCAAAATATCACACAAAATCCAGAGTCACATTTTTTATGGTTTGAAATATGTCTTGTTGGCATCATGAAGAGTTAAAATGGAAATGGATTATGAGAATAAATGACCAGTTTTGAAGCCACCTGGACCAGAAGTCAACTGGGGCTAGTATCAATTAGCCAATACAATATAATTATGGGGCAATATTTGTCTATTGTTAATGTTATTGGTGTGTTTATTAGAACTTAATAAACAATGACTTAACCAATTTTGGGATCCAGCATTTCATATTTACAGTGGTGACCTCTGGAATAGTCTTGCACAATTGCGTGTCTCCACAATTATTTCCTTAGTACATAAAAGGTCTACAGGTATTGTGAGCTCAGAAGGTCTATTTGATGTCCGTAAATAATAGAAAAAGTAGATGTGAATGTAAAAAAGTAATCAAATAGATTAAATATAATTACTTGTTTTGGATAGGTTTTCCCCATGATAATGTACCTTTAAAATGTTTTGCAAATCTGATGTTTATTTTTCTGTATTACTTTCTTTACTGGATCATTTCTTGGTTTTAGAGAAAATGTGGGATATTAATCATAGCTTTAGATTATACTATAAACATTTATTTTGGTTTCTTTTTGGTATTATCATTTTGCAACTTATCATAAATGTTAGTTACATCAAAAATCACTATTCATTGATCTAGCCTAAACAGTTATATGTGTCATATTTGTCAAATAGTCTGCCGCATACTACTTTAATAAGGACAGCACAACATTAGATTTAATATGCTCTTAAAGATGTTGGGGACAATTTAGCAATGGGGGTACATCAATTTATTGGGCGTAAGATATGCATTTCCATACTGCACATGTATACCAAAAATGTGTACATATTTTGAATTTTTTATCATAATACTGTACCTTTGAATTGTAGTAGGGAGAGATGGGGTAACTTGAAGGTTACTTATTATTTGTTTGGTATTGTTAATTTTGGTAAAAGAAAAATTGATGTTAAAAAAAATATGTACACAGGGCGGGTGTAACAATACACAATAATTATATGACTATAAGAAGCACTATCTAGCTGCTTCTGATTGGCTGATTTCGCATTGTCCCCAATGATAAAATAAAGTAAGTTTTCTGTTTTAGGGCACTTTAGTTCTAAAAACTGATTTTATTGATTTCTTTATGACAAATATTTGATAATTATTCTGCCCGTATACACAAAAGCTTAGCAAAATATTTAAAACTTGTGCTCTTTTATTACGTGAAATGTGTAAATAAATCTATGTTTGAAACTAAATTAAAATAAATATGATAACTTTACTAATTTCCAATTCTGATATTGTATTAATATTTTCCGTTATGAAATAATATATTTCTAGAGGTGTTGCATAAACACACTTTAATCTGGGGAAGTATAATATATTGTTCAGATTCTTATTTCTTCCTACATGTTAGACCCAGATGACGTCTATTATCTGGTAGATTATATTTTCGTAAGATTAGCAAACTTGTTTCATATAAGATACGCAATTAAATTTTTCAAACATATATTGTATCTTTAAAGCTATCTATAAAGCAGCTAGAAACAGGTTTTATTATTTTTTATTGATCTAAACCAATGACTTTTATAGAAATACTTTACTGGTCAATGAACCACTTTTCTGACATTTAAATAAAGTAATTATAATATGCCCAACTCCTTTACAACAATTGTTTAAGGTTTATTTGCTTTACTCATTTGTGCATTATTATTTGAAGCCATATTTATGTTGCAAGATGCAGCTCAAACCCCACCTCAAGAGAAAGAAAATATCTTGGGCTAGATGTACTGAAGAGGCTTTTTTTTGTGGCTTTAACCTGCTGCACATCACCAGCGATTTAGTGCTATAAACCGCCACATTTATCGTAGAGTAGTTTGAGGCTAAAGTGTCAAACCGTGAGAAGTGCATGGCAGTTTCAAAAAACATAAACCGTCTGTGGTTTAGACAGAACCGCCAGAAAAAAGACAGCTTTTATTTTAGACCTGATCCTGATTGGCTAGATTGTACCAACTGATGTTGTTTGAGCTAATTTGTCATTCAGAACATAAGAGGAGGCACCATTGACTTATTATTTAAGGGAACAATCATTATTTATTGATTAAGAGGGCAAAATAATTTACTTATGGGGCAAATTAATTTTTCATTATAATAAGGGGCAACATTATAATAATAATAAGTTTAATCTACCCCATTAATTATTAATTCATTTTGCCCCTTAAGCAATAAATAATGATTGCCCCCAGTAATTCATGGCTGAATGTTGCCACCTGTTCTGAATGCCAAGATAGCCCAAACAGCTTGCAGATTGAGCAATCATTACCACCTCTTTTCTTCTGCCTGGTTTTTTTCAGCAGTTTGCCAAATTACAGCTTAATAAAATCTAACAGCATGCATTACTATGTTAAAATCGGGATGGTGATGTGCAATGTGGCGCTTTGTAAGATGGCGAGTTTCATTTGGTCTGGCCATTAGCACATCCAGTGGTTTGGAAACTGCCTAAAACAGGCGGTTTTACAAAACCGGCCTTTAGTGAATCTAGCACCTTATCTTTTGTGAAGTTGATGTTAGGCAAACTAGTGAACTTGAAATTCTACATTACATTTCAGAGGCATTATTTACTAATTTATTAAATTAGTACAGGAAATACTTTTCATGGAATTGTGTGAATGATATATAAAACTATCCCCAGTGGCTGAAAACTACAGTGTCTATAAAAAGTATTCTCACTGAAATGATAAAGTAAACACAATATTCAGATATAATTTATACTACAGCATATATTTTAATAAATGTATTCTGTTCAAATCTTATGTTCTATTTTTTTTTAAAAAAAGATTTAATATACTAATTATTAATTCTCTCTCTTTATATACAGCAAGGAACTGCCTATTTTGAGAGAGATTACCATGACCACAGAGGCTTAGCTTGTATATAGAATAATTGTAATCAAAACCACTCTCAACGCCGGTGTAATTTTCCACAGGAACATTCTAAACTGGCAGAACCAATGAGGTCTTGCGTTCAGGATTTTTGAAACGTGAAAGACTATGGCATTCGTCCAATCAGCTGTAATCAAATCCCTGAATTAGCTGTTTATTTTGTTTGAAATTGTCCCAGCAGAAGACAATGATGATGTGTGTCGCTTCTTCTGAGGTCTTAGCATGTAGTCCTACATAACAGCTAGGTGGCTAGGAAAGATTCCCCATGAGATGCCTCATTGTGACTTGATATAACAAAATATGCAACCAGTAACTACTTTGCATAAAGTAATACTTGAGATGGGTATTTTTCATATTTTTGGTGCAAGTGTACAGTGCCAGTTAATTAAATAGTATGTGGTAAAAGAAAACAAGGTTCTATACATATGACAATCAAATGTATACTAAATGTGTACTAGAGATTGTTTTGAAAGAAAATTTCATACTCCCAATGTCATTCCCAATTAAGTTCTCCAGGTAATGACCCCATTTGCATAGTGAGCTGAACCCACATGTGGGAATTTTAATGGGCACACCACCTGAGTACATTAATTGAGAGTGACACTACTTGAACTAGTTTTGTGCTTAGCCCACTGAAAATTCTACTCATATTATTTTTAATGTCAAGCTACAAGTCAAATTTCAAGATGATGGATTTGTTCTTTTTTTAAGCACAGAGTGTGAATAAAGGCATTCTGTAATGCACTGCACATCTTTACTTACCTAATGTGTAGTTCTCATTGTGGCCAGCGCTATGCCTTTCCAGCAGCTGGGATTTCATTTTTACATGACTCTGTTGTGTCTGGTTTCCATAAATTTGCACATAATTGACAGCAAATAATCCGCTTCATTACTAAAATTGCTTGAAGACAATTATTTTCCTGATTTTGGGTATGAAAAACAGCAAACTATGGATAGAATTTAAATGGTAGACTACAGTGCTTTTTATACACTAGTATTAGTACAGAAATCATAATTGTAACTATATAGGACACATTGCTGAACGATTTAATGCAAAATGTTAAAAATGTGGAACAAATAAGCATACAGATATCTCAAAATGTGCTGCCTCCGTTCCACCTATTCCACTACATTCTAATTTTAAGCTGTAACTTCATTATAGCATTTGCTTTGCAACAGTATAAAAGATATGTAACTATACTGCCATTGGAGACCAACCTAAATTTGGCTACTGATATCATCAATGTGCTGGGACAGACATGAATAGTGACTTGCCCTGCGTGGATGTGCTATCATTTCAGTGTCTTTAACAGATAAGCACAATATGTATTTTCCGATTTCCAAACAAATTTAGGAACTAAAAATTCCAACTACAGAACATAAAACCTTTCTTTATGTAAATATTGCCGATTGAACAACGTATGAAAAGCTATGCTATAATGTTGCTGAAAAAATATCTGTTTATTTAGCAGATTTCCAGAAGAGGTAAATTATAATCAGGTCATAGAGACTTAACATGAACTTGCATCTACCATAGCTCAACAAATACATACAGAGCCTGATATTCTTGTGTCTCATCATCTATGTCTGATAGTATTTTCCTATTTTTACTGCCCTTACTCCATTTCCTTCCAAGGGTTAGTTACATGTGAAATTCCGTATGTCTTGCATTTTATAGAGCTATGTTCCTTCCATATTGCTGCGTGCAATTCATATAGCTGCAACCCATGTTCTATCCTACACAAAATATTTCAAGGAGACTACACTTAACTTGTTGCTTTTAAACAATTTTATTTATCAAGGTTAAGATATAAAATAATTAAACAGAATCCAAGATTTTCCAATAAATTTTGTAATATAAACATGAAAACATGGGATTTAAACCTGGTAAAGGGATGTGAACAAGAAAGAAGGGGGTAAGGTATGGGGCTAAGTAGGTTGGTTGTCACCTAAATGTCAAATAATATGTAGATTATTGTAAATGTAGAGGAGGGGTACACATGCAAAGGCCCAGATGTAAATCAAAGTTTTGACATTCTCCTGTCATTCATGCCTCTACATGAGCAAAGTTCATGTATATAACGTGTTTTAATGTCTGAACTTTATTTTAAAAAAATCTGGTTGAAAGATGCCATAATCTAACCTAAACTCGAAAATTTAGGAAAACTTGTTAACAGAAATCTCAGCAACCCCACCTGAATCTAAGACAAATGCAAATAACACATAGTTTGTCAACAGGTTTAATGCAAAAATTTTGGGCAACTGATTGACATAAGAGAATTATAGAGGGTTTAGAGCAAAGCAACTTTATTAATAAAGGCATAAACCCATGTTTTTTTTTTTGTAAAAGATACATATACCAAATAGACCCCAAAGGGCATTTTCAATTAGCTGCAGACACTCTTTTTGTTTAGTTATTATGGTACTGCAACATCTCAGATTTTCCTTCGCAACCCTATGGGAGGGCAAAGGGAGATCTGCGATGTTGCAGTAACGCCAAGTACCTTTGGGTCCTTCCTGGAAGCACTTTGCGTTTAACTGAATATGCCTCTAAGACTGTAGACCAGTGATGGGCAACCTGAAATACTTCATGGGTCACATGTGGAGCCCTCCAAGGTTCAAAGGGGCTACACATTACTTTCAATTTCAAGAAAGAAAAAAGGCCAGAAACGAGCTTGGAACACTCACGGATCACAAAATGCCCCTCATACCATTCACTTGCTCCAAAATTCTACCAGATGCCACACCGACCTCTCGCTTGCGGCACAATAGCCGAACATGTCATCTGAACCCCACTTAACACAAAACGCACTCACATGCGATCAAACCCATCACAAACTCTCAGCCCCCATGTATTAAAAATCTCCCCCACATGCCACCGAGACCTCCCCACATGCAGTTTACTTTTTTTGGTCCACTTCACTATACAAACTTAATTCTGATTAGCTTTGACTGTCTACAATGTTCTGTCCTCTATATGTTCCATTAACAGTAATATCTTATATAGAAAGAATATAATTTATCCTTCCATCTATCCAACATTGGCATTCATTACTGTATTTTAGTTCCACATTTAGTCAATTTCTGCTACAGTATATAATTAGATATTTTGTTCCCACTTCTTCCGTCCAATAAGACCTATCTTAATGGACATTTATAACTATAATCTACTGCACATTGATTTCTATAGTACTTCATTTTTTCCTGTGAGCCTATGAGATACATTGCCAAAGCTTGCTTAACTCTTCAATAATGTTCAAATATTACATATGTAACTATTGATGTTTCAAATATTTTAAATAAGTTTAACTAAAATATAGGAGACTATACCAGTCCAGTAGCAGCCCAAAAAGGGGGTTCCTCGAAACTTTGGGTGGATTTGGTGGAATGTTGCAGATGGAAGCAATCCATATAGAATGAGGGATATTAGTAAAAAAAAAACAAAAAAAAACAAGCTGATGCTTACAAATGCAAAAATGAGACGAGACTAAGTTTTAAAGGATGGAATATACTAATAAGTTGGAAGGGGGAGACTTAGTAGGACTGCAGAACTTTGTTTACCATCATCTTGGAGGCGACTGTAATTGATATTTCACTACCATTACCATCAGGTGCATTTTATGACTGAAGTGCATTAAAAGCATATGTCAAATGCAACATGAAAATGTGGTATGGGTGCATGCACAGGACTAGCTAAAGCATAATGTACCACAAAAATAAAACCAAGGCAACACTAAAAACAGCAAAAGCTTAAAAGAAGAAAATTGCTCATACTGCTATAGCTTAGCACAATATAGCAGTGCCAGATGCTGATCTGGTACTAGGCGTTGGTAATTGTGCTGAGCAGCCGGAAGGTGACTTTTATTTTTATTGGATGCATTAATTGAAGAGGTTAAAGGGAAGATATATTGGGGAAAAAATAGCCAGGAAGACTACCGTGAATGGGGTTGGAAGAAATCTAAGGGGTAAAAAAAAACCTTTTACCAGACCGGGCACAAATTCAGCATCCTGTTAGAGAACAAGCAAGTCTAAGAAGGAAAAGACAGGACAGACCACTGCATCAAATCTGAATTTACAGTTGTTGCGAACCAATAAAGAAGCAGAGTGACATTAATTTTAATATGTCATTGGCATAAAGATATCTGCTTAATGAATTTACATTATGGAGCACTATAATGCAGATTTATTGCTGATCCCATGTATAAGAATCTTTTTTAGTTCTAAGATTTTTATCGACTGATATTTTAACTATAGCAGGTAGTCATTAGTTGCTCATTAAACTGACTATGCATTTTACCAGACTAAAGGATGGTCAACCCACGGTTCCTTTATGGTACACAGCTAAAAGTGTTGACTTTACAAGGATGTGTTCTCATGTATAAACAATGGAGATAAAGTTAAGTGATGCCATGTGTATCTATAAACTGCTGTACATTCTTACACAGGAAGCATAGCGTGCATCATACATCCCAGTGTTCCTACTATGGCAGGACGTCCCAATTCACGGCTCCCACAGGGACAGGACTTAATGGGAAAATGATGGATTTTTGAACAATTATGGTCATTTGCAGGCGGAGTTTGTGTATAACTGGGTGGAGTATGGCAGGTGGGTGGGGTTTATTTTGTCCCACTTTCGGGATTCTGAATGTTGGGAGCTATGATGTATAGATAATGAGATTTCATGGCAATCATTGTAAACTCACGTAAAGCAGTCTAAACACACATCATATTATACTTCATTACATATTATATTTCACAATACACACACTATGTATATCTATATACTTTTTTTTTCTTATTGCTTACTGCACATAATTACATGAATAAAAACAAAAAAATACAAAAAACACTTGTCAATACATTGTGTCCTTATCAAATGAGAGATAGAGGGGTAGGAGATCCTGGTTACATGTATCCAAGCTTTAATATAATCCTCATCTAAAATAACATTTGCAAGCATAATTTAACTGCTTAATGATGAATGAGTTTCCCTTATGCAACGTCTAGGACAAGAAAGTCAATTGAGACCTCTTGAAATAGTTATTCAGAATTTCCTTTCTATTCATGCAATACATCATATCCTTTTCAAGTCTTTTTTCACAATAATCTTTGTTGCTTGAGAACTATTTCTAAAGAAATGTATTTCCTGACAGCTGGTGAATCTTTAAAAAATAATTTACTCAATTTCCTCGTGCTCTGTCATGATGAGTAACTGTATACATTTGTTATTTTCTTTTTTGAAAACATCCACATGTTTAGCATGGCCACAATTCAAATACAAATACAGGGTACAAAAATAAAGAACTAAATGCACAACTTGCACACCTTACTAAACTCATTTTCATTAAAAACGGCAATATGTCTCACATCCTTGTCAGATTACACAGGCATGGGATGTGAGGTAAAAAATAAAAGGAACAAAATTATCAAAAACATTTTTTTTAAAAAAATACCTGATTTAATAATGCACACAGCTGATTTTTATGGCCTTAATACATTCATTGTATGCCAGAAAACAATGATAATTTCACATACGATATTACTGGTCTTTCTAGTCTACCCATTGAGCTTCTTGAACAATAAAGTGAAGAGCAGAACTGCATTTATCCCAGGCATATTTAAACCTTTCACTGGGATTTATTCTATGCTATGCATTTACAATTCGTGTGAAAGATTTATTTATTTTTTTAATACCAAATTATTCTCACTAGTGTCCCACTCACATGTCTGTCAATCTTCTGGTCTTCTAAACATAATATGTATTAATACGGTGCTTGAAATTCCCGAGCAGTGACATGGTTAAGATTCCTCCGTTTGTTTTCTACCACATCTATTTTGTTGAAAACATCTTCTACAATTAAAAGAATAGAAAGCAGAAGTGTGATTTTAAAGATTTATTTTTGCATTTTTACTACTCCCCTTGTGAACTTTCTTAAACACCTCAAATCGGTATCTATTGCACACAGTGATTTTACAATCCACTGCTAACATTATTCTTCCTTCTGGAATTTTTATGCCATTAGAGCTCTTCTAAAATGTGGAGTCCATGTACATTGCAATGAGTAATCTCAGCTGGACACGCAGAGAATAATCACTACAGTGTTTACCAGGAAAGCCAGCAGAATGCACAATCCATTTTCAAAACCACAACATGCAACATCAGCCCACATAACAGGCAAAATATCAGCACAGAATAATCCAATATGTAAAATAAAATTATTTATTTTAAAACAATGTTTAGCACAATTCCAGTTAACATAAAGTAAAAAAAATGCAAAGATCTAGGTAAATAGTGTCTGTTGTGCTGGTAGACGAATATTTGAAAAAATGAACAAAAAAACAAAAACAACCAATGGTTAGAGTCCAGTAGATCTGGATTTAAAGATACATTTCACATTGTTAAATTTTAGTTCTGCTCACTAAGGTGTTAGTTCTGTATGTTTTATTTAGTACACCTTATCCAGGAAAAAGCACAGTATAAATATAAGACAAAGTATCTTCATATATTTTAATTCTCTGCTACAGAGATAAATATTATACACTTATTAATAATCCTAGTGCAGAATAGTAGTATAATACAAGCAATTTGATAGCAATAAGTCCCCTTCCAACGAACTTTCTGATTAACTGCAACAGCTTAATCTTAGAAGGAACATATCTAGGAATCTAATGATTGTATACAGTAAATATCAGCTTTAAATATATTTGATCTGGTAGAGACAAACATTGGTAACATAAATATACTTTATTGACATCTGCAATCTGTAAAATCCCTAAACCAATAGTAGTTTAAAACTGAGATATGATCTGCCTTGTGAAAGATCGATATATATTTTTAAATTTACAAAACAAAAAGCACCTTGTCCAATCTTCCAGAAGAGATCGTTCTGGTAAAGAAAAATGTCATGGATGCCTATCTATTATTTTCAAAGGGAGACTCTTGTTATAATACAGAAGGATATATTAATAAAACCATACTAAAAAGTAATGTATTTATCTTTGAAGTCCCTGTGCTTTCAAAGAGAATTATTCTACATCTAAAACTGCAAGTAATTAATAGATATTGATGTACAGAAAAACTTTATATAGCATCTTCAGAAGTAATGGGACAGAGATAATGATCTTTGACGACCAATGTGCTTACATTTACTCTATTTCAAATAAGCAGATCAAATTGTTTAAAATGGTTTATAAAATGAAGCTTTAGCACAGGCAGATGTCTCTCTGCAATACAATTTAAAACACAATATAAATAGAGGCAAACTTCTGAAGAGCACAGTACCTTATGTTGCTTTTAAGTTAATATACAAGTAATTCACGTTATGAATGGAGATAAAGAACAACCTTCCTCAACTAAAAACAAGTTCTATGCTACATCATAAGAACTGTTAAAAATGTATTTAAAGTGAATGTACTTCCTGTCTTTAATAACGATTGCCCTGGAGACACTTCAAAGGAGTGGGAAATTCTAAGTCATAGATGGCAGCAAGTGACTGGAGCTGCATCTAACAAATCATGCTCCTCCATATAATCTGGTATCCGCTACTTCCGTCATCTATTCCTTTTAAGGTAATCTATAGGTTACAAACTTGTATTCCTCTTTGGCTTTATTTTTAGTTTGAAACATATCACACACAGGGATCTAATATAAAACCTACCAGCGAATTTCTAAATTAACTATAATTGGTCTTCTGAACATTTTTTTTAAAAAAGGTGATAGGTTATCAGCTCTGAATATTACCTCTATATATTTTTAAATACATCTTAAAATGCTTTGTTTTGAAAATGATCCTTTTAATGTTTATGGGCCATTGTTCACAACTGTAATTTGGCTCTATGCATGAACAGTCACAACGTTTTTGGTAGGTATCAATAACTTGATTGTTACGTCCATTAATTAAAAGGAGTAGTAATGGAATAAATTCCCACCTGTTCTTTCCCCAAATGTGATCTTCAGTACAAAAGTAGGCAATAAAAATAGATAGCAGTGCAAACAGCATGAGTTTTAAAAATCTTAAAGTCATTTTCAGTTCAGGGAAAAAAAGAACTCCAGTTGTTGAAGAACAAAGTCATAGTTTCATGATGGAAAACAAATTCCACAGCATTCCATGCAAATTTCCAAGCAGTCTGAAGATTCACAACAGGCATCCATTATTCCACAATCCATGTCACAAGGGCAGTTGCAGTCATCCCCCATCTCTTCTCCACAGCAACAACAGCAAGCTTCAGACGTACATATTCCACAGGAAGCTTGTCCCAGTACAATGTTACAGAGAGTGAGGAACTCACAGAATAAGCAAGCTAAGATACAGTGGACACAGCAATCTTCATGAGTTAAGGAAGTTCCAGATAGGTGTGTAGAATGCATCACAGGGAATGTAAACGAAACAAGGAAAAAAAAAAAAAAAGTTAATTCAAACATGTTTCGAACCAAGCCTAACCCCCCCATCCCCCCCCCCAAAAAAAATAGAAGGCTGATAATTAAAAAAAAAAGGAAAATTACTGCTCAAAATGGAAAAAGCAATCACAAACAGAATTATACAGATATCGTTATGTATAAAAATAAAGAGACTTGTTAATTAAATGGACATATATTTTAGTTGCTTATTGTTTGTTATATTGCATTCCAATAAGAAATTTTAGTCTTAATTATGTAAAACATTTTATGCATAAAAATCTTATGCACAAAAATGTACAACACAGTGATATAAATAAGCATTGTCGGACAACACAATGTAAAATTCAGTAGCCAGAGAAAATGTGCATCAATAGAAATGGCTACAACAGTATATTTTTAGGTGATTTAGCTGTCTGGTTCCTGGGATTTGCTCAGCCCTGTAAATAAGAATCCTTAAATCTGCTAAGAACGATGGAATACTTACATTTCTAGTTAAATCAACAAAACTAGACATTTTAGAAGGGAAAACAAACATAACATGTCTTTTTCTTACATAAATATTATTTAAAGGAAACAAAGGCAGCCTTGAAAATTTCCTGTATAGCTAGCTACACATCAAAAGAAAAGCTAAATAAAACTAGACTTTTGTTCATTTGTGCGTAAGCGTACCTTTATTCTTTTTAAATGTATTAGCGATTTGAATTCTTTTGCTTTGTTAAATATTGCTTGTTTTAATGTGTGCATATGTTCAGCAAGCAATTTGTTATACAGCACAAATTTGTATATGTCTATTCTATTGGCAAGCATAATTGTCCGATAGATGAAATACACAGATCGCAAAAGTACTGCATAACATTTGTAAAATGAGGTGAACTCCATTAAGATATATAATTTTCAAATAAGGAGTTCTATAATGCAAAACTATTATGGACACCTGTTGATTACTGGATCACATAACAGCTGACTGAAAATCATTTGTACCTATGGCTAATGCCCATCTAGTGACATTTGAAAGAAACATTAAGGGCCTCATTTACAATTGGTCGCAAGGTCCATTTGTGGGGTGTAAATCGACATATTTCCATATTGAACATGCAAATCAAAATGTGTCGATATTTAGAGTTGAGTTTATCTTGCGGCCTTTACAGAGGCAGAATGGGGTTGGGCAAACGCTAGAGGAGTACAGTAAAGGTATGTACACGCCCCCTGTAGAGTGAACTAAAGAAATTTGGGAAGCCTTCACAGAAACACTTCTTATGGGGTTTATTCTTTTGTGGGCAACGAAGGCCTGCAATAAAAATATGCGATTATGACCACGACACCAGCAGTACTAATTGCTTCGGAGTTTGTGACAGAGTATCGACCCATCCATGTTATAGTACTTAATCATTAGCAGTGTTATATTATGTCAAGTTGCGACCATCTACTTGGATTTCCTATTTGTAATTTCCATTTGGACAACTGCATTAAAGAAGATTTCCATTCGATTTAAAAAAGTGGTAAACAAAGGATGTGGATTGTACTTTCTTACATTTTACATGGTAAATATGTCTTTGACATTTATTACTAACACTATCAACAAACTATTCTCTCTTGTGTATATGAGACTTATTTACATTATATTGTGTACAAATAGGGTAATGTAGCTTTTGCCTTTAAAGCTAACACTGGCAAGTTACATCTCTACATTACATTTTAATGTAAATATATGCATTAGTATGCCTGAAGTTGAAATGCTGCTGAATTTTGAGGTAGACGTATCTATAGATAGTGCTCATTATCACTACATGGCAAATGCAATCACGAATGGGTAACAATCCTAAAACATGAACTGTTTGGTTAAATGGATCAGCCTAAATCACCTAGTCACAGCTCAGTGGTGTATCTATAAAGGATGCAGAGTATGCAGTACACAGAGGCATATTTAGTAGATGATAAACACAAACAACAATAAATTCCTTATTTAGTAATTTACTGCATAAAACATGATTAGTGAAAGGCATCCTGTAAACATTCATTTAGAATGCAGTATGACTACTACTTGCATGTTTAGGGGGATTAAAGGAGACCAGGATCCCCCTAAGCAAAGACAATTGTACAGTAGAGGCTCAAAAAGTTTAAAGAAATTATGACCACCGGGTAATACTTTAATTAAAAAATATATTCATTGTATAATGTAGCTTGGATGTTATACTAGTGCAGGATTTCTGTATACCATATTTGTGTTTTACTGTGATTATTACACTCTGCTACAAGGAGGAACTGCCCCAATAAACATGCTACTGCCATTGGTACACTCTGTTTCTTAGGGGATCTATTAAATATGCCACTGTCATTATTACTCTTCGATCCCAGAAATTAGTGACTCATCAAACATGTTGCTGTTATTAAAACACTTTAGTACTGGGAAGGACTGACCCATTAAACATATTATTGTCCTTAGTGCACTCTGGTCCTAGAAAGAATTGGACCAATATATAGGACACTTTCATCAAAAGATGTTTGCCCTATTGTGCACAATATTGATGTTGAATGTGAGTGTATAGAGAATTATACTAATCTTGCACACAGCCCCACTCATTTCTTAAAACAACCTTGTTGCAGAACCACTTTGAGATATATCTAATTTACATCTGTGAGACATAACAAAATGAACCGAAAAACACTGGCACAATACAGTGCAAATTAGGTCATGCAATTAGATGAGCATGCAATACATGTTTTGCAGGACAAACTGTATAGCAATCCACTTCATCACACCACATCATACTATACCTTGTTAAAAGGTGTTTTGCTATTGGGCCTGCTCTACTGAAACGAGTTTTATGTTTATCAGAGACAGGAGAAAAGAAAGAGGAAAGGTGATAAGAGCAGAGAAAACAACGTAACTGCAGGGTGTAACTACAACAGTAGCAAAATGCCTTTCATTGTACATTGTCTGAAAACCATGTAGCACTGCTGTAAGAGGGCAATCTAATTAGCTTGCGAATGTGGGTGCAAATGATTCACCAATGAAAATAATATTTTTTCTCCTTCTTTAATTCTAATTGTGGTGAAAAAAGTTTTACACATAAAAAAACTTTAATAAGGAGGCATCCCAGAAGAGCATGTGAAATGCACCTGGTAACATTTATTTTATTTTTTAATACATATAATAGTAATAAACAGGTAAATTATCACCATTTTTTTCAATGATATATCCTTTCACTACTTTGAGTTTTATTTAACATCACAACATGATGAAAAGTGTAATCTTTTATCACCGCTATAATAGATTACTTATCCTCAAGATTTTTGTTTTTAGTATTCAGAAAAAAATAATAATAATATAATTTGCTTTGAAATGGCACTTGCATAAAATTGCATTTAAAGTTCTAACGTTTAAAAGCAAAAAAATAAAAGGTTTAGAAGGCAGATATATGGTAAAAGTTATATTATTTCTACCTTCCCCTGTACACCCCAAAAATAATATTTATCTTGAGAACTGGGCAGTAGCCCTTTTCATTTAAAAAGATTCAGGATAAAATAAAGCATTTTTTGCAGGAATAAATATTTTTTTTCAGCTCATTTGTGTCATCATGAGATGGGGTTAACAGAACAAGTATTGCAGCATACTTGATAAATAGCCCTTCACCGATAAAAAAAAAAAAAGTACCAGTGGAGTTACCTCTGCAAAAAAGTTTGCTGTGAAAAGTGCTAACTATGCTTACTCAAAATACTCCATGGTAGCCATTAACATGGGTGGGTTTGCCTTCTAGTTTATGTAGAGATAGGTTAAAAAAACACAACCCGGTTGTTATACAAGGCAGCTCCTCCGCTATCTACACAAATAACTTCCAAAACTTTCATCTGAAAAACATTACAAGCATAGGTGGGAAACTGGGCTGCCGTGGGTAGTAAATTGGGCTGCCGAAAAGGAATAAACATCCCAATACAATATAATACACCAGACAAACCCTGTATCCCATTAAATTCTTACTCTTTAATTGGTATTCTATGATTATTAAATATAAATCAAATAATTCTCAATGGGAAGGTGGACTCACAAATGTAATTCTATAATCCACATGGTGTATATACACGGATGTTTATCAATAAAGTTTATTAGCAGATCTTAAGAAGAATATAACCTTTTGAGTGCCCCATCGTACACATTTTCTGTCTCTCTCTTTTGTCTGTGTGGATTATAGAAAAGGAATTAACAGTAGCATAATTTACTTGTTTCATCTTGAATCCTAACTGGTAGACAATACAATGGAACGGCCACACAAAAAACTTAACTAGCCATATATGCTGCAAAATCAATAATTTATTTAGTGCCTGAGCACATGTCCCCTAGTTTAAGAATCAGAGGTGGATAAAATATACAAATGATGACTAGCGAACGTATGAGTAAAGGACCATGCAGTTTGCAAAGCTGCACTACAGAAGCTTGAGCCTTGCTTGCCCAAGATGTTGCCACAGCTTGTGTTGAGTGGGCACTGAGGATCTCTGGCAATTTACACTCACCATTTATCACTCATCTCATTTATATGCCTGTATTATTAATCTGGGAACAGCTTGTTTAAAAGCAGCACATTCTTTCTGAGGCCATCCGTAACCACGTTGAGTTGTTCTGTGTTCCTAATCCTTCTGTCCTGGACATATATATATATATAAATTGCTCTTAAATGTAATGCAATTTATTTTCCATCTTCCTGGTAAAAGATGCAAATACAATCAACTGATTAATGTGGAATGTAAACAATACCTTGGGTAGATTTTTTCAATTGGTTCTATGCATCACCAAATATGCATATTATTATCATAGATTTGTAAGGCGCCACAGTGCTCCACAGCTCGTACAGTAGGAAAAACAGAACATACATAAAACAAAGACATACAAGGCAGACAAAATAAATGCAGACATGAAAACAAAGGGAATGGAGAATCATGCTCATTAGAAAGTTTACATTCTAAGTGGAAAAGGGCATGGCTGAAACAAGAGGAGTGAGTGTGGCTTAGAGTGGGGATTGGGACAGTTGTGAGGATATAATGCCCTTTTGCTGGACGGGAGGTTTCTGTCCTCCATGAGCTCGCCTTAGGGCCTGCGTTATGGTTTAACAGGTGTATCGCCCCAGTCAAACTTCCCACACTATTAGTGTGAATAGTATCATCAGGCATAAAGTAAGCTTTAAAAAAATTTAAAAATAAAAGAGATGGGTTTTAGACAACATCTAAAAGCAGGCCTGTCCAACCTGCGGCCCTCCAGGTGTTGTAAAACTACAAGCCCCAGCATGCTTTGCCAGTAGACAACCTGTTGATAGCTGTAAGGGCATGCTGGGACTTGTAGTTTCACAACATCTGGAGGGCCGCAGGTTGGACAGGCCTGATCTAAAGATTTGAAGGCTGTGGGAAAGCCTGATTGGACGTAGGTTAAATGCATAGACATTGAAAAATGGCTACTTGCATCACAGTGCCTGTAATTCTCCAAGTCTTCGAACAGATGTAGTTACTACCAGGCAATTACCTTCAGTGTCATCTATCTCAATGAAATCTGTTTTGTATTAGTTCATAATGGTAAGCGTTTACAACTAAACTGTGGTCCCATGGAGTCCCAAAGGATCAGATGGACGAATTTTCTTACCTGCTTGAAAGAAGCAAATTATTACCATGAGTGTAGATCAGGCAAGACCTTTGCTGAAACCATACTGGAGAAAGTCAAGACTCTGTGGAACAGTTGCAGTTGCTGGATTGAATCCTGCAATAGATATCTGAACAATTCTTCTTTCTTGCTTAGAATAATGTGTTAATTGCTGGTTCTGAGACTCCCTTTATTCTCAGCAGTTTACACTCATTCTCCATGTCATCAAAGCTAGTCTCTCTAGATTTGTTTGAAAAACTGGGCCTTGGTGCAGTAAATATGACTGAAGAGGTGGAGGCCAAGGCTTTTCCTTGAAAATCTCCCAAGCTACAGGACATCATGGGCAGCAAGGCCAAAATGGAAGAAATGCTTCCATTCTGCCTTTTCTATTCAAAGCTTTTTTAGCATGCAAGTGATGAATGGAAATGGAGGGAATATATATTGCAGGTGAAATAACCAAGTAACTGTAATTGCATATTTTCCCTCTGACTTCGAAATGCTGTGCTGAAAGCAAAACTTGGGAATTTTTGCATTTCTTCTTGTTGCCATGATGTCCACATAACAAGACCCAAATCTTTTTAAGCAACAGTTGGAATATCTCACAATGAAGGGACCTTTCTTCTGAGTGAAACTGTTATTAGCTGAGGTATTTTATCATATTGGGCCTGATCCATTAAGGAAAGTAAAACAAAAAAATAGTAACTTTTCACCTTGGCAAAACCATGTTGCATTGGATGAGGTAAATTTAAAATGTGGAGAAAGATTTATAATGGGGGCAACGCATGTCCTAGTTCAACTAAAAATGTCAGAGTAAAAATAAAGCTATCAAGTATTTGTGCACAACACGAAAAAACAACCAGTATTTATCTTATGTGCAAAATAATAAACTAATTTGCACCCCTTGCATTGTAACATGGTTATGTCAAAGATAAAATGTACTCATTTTTTTGCCTTACTTTCCTTAATGAATCAGGTCCATTCTATTTTCCTACTACATGCAATGCTGTGAGTGACTTCAGGTTTCTCTTTGTCAGGACACGATCTTTGCTTCTTCCACCATCGAGATCCGGCTTCTGGTACCTACCTGACAATTTTTGTAGCCTACCACTGTCCTATTTTCTAAGACTATATGAGACACTTGACTCTTAGATGAAGATGAAAGTAGTGAATTGCCTTCCACACTGCTCTCATTTTCAAAACAGTCACGTAAAGACTTTTATCACTTTGTGACCCTGTACTTCGCACCATTTATTCCTGAAAGTGGGCTCCCCAGCCTGTAATAGTGACATCTGTTGTGTGTATCATCCATTTTGGCTCTTAAATTGATACTCCTTTTGGCTTCGCCCCAACTGAGATACTACTGTTTGGCTATTGATAGGGTGATGGCATGATTTAGAGCAGTCTGCCTATGATTCTTATAAGTTCCCACTGGAGATTGCACATGTGCCATCTTGCCCATGGAATGATCCCTGTGGTGGAGGAAAACAATCCCTATAACCCCTTTTTTTTATGAAAACCTGATGAGTCTGTAGCGAATGTGTCAGTGATTGGATCCTCATACACTTCTCTAGTGACAACGGTACTTTGTTCTGTAGGGTGCCTAGCTGGACCCCAGAAACTTTATTGGCTGGGATAGGATGAGATAACTTTTTTACCTTGTTCACAATCCAGCTATATCACCCGAGCTATCTTTCAACTGACAATACATTCTGAATGTTGTTAAGTTAAGACCATACCTTGACTACTTGGTTCCTTAATTCTGCCATAAGAGAGACTACCACCTTAGTAAAAGTTATTGGAGAAGTCGCCAGTCCAAATGGCAGGAAGAACTAATAGTTTTGGCCCAGGACCTAGAATCTGAGGAATTTTCTGTGGTGAACGGCAACATGTATATGAAAATGGGCATCCTGAAGGTCTATGGCTGTGAAAAAGTCCCCTGTGCCGATGGTCGCAAAGATAGAATTCACAGATGCCATGTAAAAATCTGAAGAACAAACTTGTTGAGACTCTTCAAATTCCAAAACCATGGGAAAGCCCCTGATGACTTTCTGACAAGGAAGAATATGGAATAGAAGACCGTGCCTTCTTGACCTGCAGGAACAAGAGATATTGCATAATTATTTATTAATGATTGCAGAATCTTTTGCAAGGCTACCAAATCTACCCTGATTGATGGAGCCTTGGACTGAACAAAGACATCCCCTTTTGGATGTGTTTGACTGTCATGAATCCGCTAGGATGAGTGAGATCCTGCTGGTCTCAACTGGGTTTAGATAGACACCACCCAGAGGCGCAGAGGTTTTCACCAAGGATCCCCACAAAGGAATTTGGATTTTGCTGCTTCCACTCTGCAGGTCGCGGTCCTCTAGGGAAGTTCCTAGTGAAACGTGATAGAGAATTGACACGAGAGATGAGGGTAATACCCAAGCAATACTAGGGGCAGGATGAGATGATGCTGGGAGACAATATACTTGGAGAAGTAGGGAGCAGGAATCTGCGTCAGTTACCACTAACAAGTGGATCAGGTGAATGACGATCTGTGGCAGAACACTAGAGAGAAGGGAGCGATGATCCACGGCAGATACCACTAACAAGTGGAGCAGGTAAGCGGAGATGAGCGACAGTACACTGGATAGGTAGCTAGTAATGATCCACAGCAATTACCACTAACGAGTGGAACAGGTAAGCAGAGATCAGCGGCAGCACACTGGATAGTTAGCGGCCAAACACCATGCGGAGGAGAGGAAAGCTGCTTCCAGGCTAGAAGTAGACATGAAGAACCAGCACTGATGGGTGAGGGGATGAGCCTTATAAAGGGATGTCAGGAAAGTACAACCAATGTAAAAACAGGGCAAGTGGAACAGGTGAGATGGTCTGCGCCACCGAAATGACATCCGGCGATGAAAGCAAAGAATCAGGAGGAGAGTAGGCGCATCGGTCCTCAAGTGGTGGCCATGGGAGGCCGGCGAGTGACAATGACTTTATCTTGTACTCATTTCTTAAATTGTCCAACACCCACTGATCTGAGATGGAGTGGGCCTATATCTCTACATACTATGCGATTTTGCCACCTATAGTTGTTAATATGGGCTGATCCTAACAAAAAAGTCATTGGGAATTTTTCTGATTTCACCTTCCTTCTTTGGGCCTAAAAGCCCAAATTGAGTGGATTTTGTCGGCAATACTATATTTTGACCTTGCGTCTGCCATCCAAAAGGCTGCAACCAAAGGCCACTGTTCTTCCTGAAAACTCAAAACTATGCAAATTTGCTTTGCACAAAAACCTATGACTTTCTGCATAACTTGTACTTCATTGTCAGCTAGTTTTCTGTAAAAAGTGTCTCACCCCATAATCTAAGTGCTCTTGACACTGAAGACATAGAAACACTAGATTTCAAATTGGTTCCAGATGAATTATAAGGTTTCTTAAAACAACTCTCCATCTTCTTATTCATGGCATCTCTAAGGGGACCTCAATCTTCAATAGGAGAAGTAGTTCTGGATGACATACTAGCCACAGATTTTAGGACCATGTTTCACTTCTGAGCCTCTTCAACACTGAATGAATACATACGTTTTAACCTGTTTAAGTTACAATGACGCTTATCCACCTATGCCCATTCTTTATCAATCATTTCCTTCACCACCTCATGTACAGGGAAAACTTTTCCTTTTTTATTAAGATCTTCCAAAAGGGATTTGTGAAAGGTTGTTCCCAATCCATATGCATAGATTTGTAAATATCTGTATGCAGAATTTCCACAATGTCCAGATTAAACTTCCTTGGCGAATCTTCAATCTGTCCTCTACAAGAGAGTTCATCCAAATCAACTGGGGAATTACATACTGATTGCCAACATGTGTCCTCCAAATCTATGCTCGACTGGGAGCTGGCTCTCTTTTACCCCTGTACGGCACACAAATCTTCTTTAGAAACAGAGGCTTCTCTCATTCATGCTATAAGTTCTTAGCCTCCGCAAACTTAAATCTATCTAAAAAGATAGAGAAAGCTTAGTGCAGTTATGAGCCTCTTATTAGCCCAGTCTACATCTAATCTCCCCTGTTACCTATGACTTGTCTATGCAAGCAAACACCAAGATCCAAAAAACTGAGCCAAATTCAAAATAACTATTTGCCCTACCTAGAGACAGGAAAAAATATAGGGGTAGAGGACCACCTGGGTGTGCTGTTTAACCTGTCTGTACCTAAACTGGAAAGGCTGAAGAGGGAAAAACAGAGGTAAGGAATGAAAACACACCAGTGAAGGTGGGAGATTTCCATTAATTTCACCCTATACATCAAAGGAGTTTTCACAGGAGTTTTTTTCCATGACTTTGCATGGGGGAGAAATACATTATATTTTTCAGGCAGAAACTTAAAATGAGTGGGACTATTGCTCAATTCCCAGAAATGAAAAGTTATTCTCTGAGGGAGAGAGTGGTGTAAATATAAACAAAAATTGGAAGGGCAAAACAATGCAGCTCTTGGGCTCAGAAGACGGCCCTGCTCTGCTACTATGAGTGTAGAGAGGGGGGCCTACCTTGGGACCCCATGGTCACCGCATCCTCTGCAGTGGTGGCAGTTCCACCTTATATGTAAAATATTTGTTTAAGATGAAAAAAAAAAAATGAGATTTTTTTTTTTTGTTCCAACAGTGAAAATGCAAACTCAAACTGAGCTTCCAATATCATTCTGGACCCCCTAACATCCTCAGTAGAGTTTAACAGGGGCCTCCAGAGCATGGCAAAAGAAAGAACAGAAGGGGAAAGATAGAAAATTATTAAATAGAGTGAGAGACAGATAAAGTAAGACAAAAAGTGAGAGACAAAAAGGGGATGGAAAAAAAAAATTCAGAAGGTACAAGAGAGGAAGATATAAACATGGGGCACGTAAGAGAGGGATGAAATAGGGGCAGCCTTGAGGTCAGCCTATTGACCTCAATCCCATCGAACATTTTTGGGATGAACTGGGATGGAGATTGCGAACCAGGCCTCCTCGTCCAATATCAGTGTTTGACCTCATAAATGCTCTACAGAATGAAGGACCACAAATTTCCACAGAAACACTCCAACATCTTGTAGAGAGTCTTCCAAGAAGAGTGGAAGATGTTATCACTGCAAAAGGGGGACCAACTCCATATTAAAGTATATGTATTTGAAAACAATGTCATTACAGTCTCTGTTGGTGTAATGGTCAAGTGTCTGAATACTTTTGTCCATACAGTGCAAGTGCACTATATTAAAAAAAATAATTATTGCAATATTGAATATAATGTGAATATATAAATAAATATAAGTTTGCAGATTTTTCTTTATGGATCTTGTTTAACTTTTAAGAAGCAAAACTGAAAAAGTAACAACTGATCTTTAACCTCCCCCACAAAAACAAGTCAGACTGTAAAATAAAAGGAAGAATGAGCAACTATTCAATAATCAACAAAGAAAACACAATGTAAAAAAAGTTTTGGTTGTCAAACAAATTATAAATAAAACTGATTGTATATCTGAAATTGGCTTCATAGGTTAATTTGACACCACAGTCTTCCGAATGATGTTTGAAAGGAGCCTCACATCTGTGCTGTTGGGAGACTAGAGGGTTTGCAACCTGTTTTTGAGTTACCCCACTTTCAGATATGCAATGCATTACAATGGAAACCTCCAGCGGTGAGTGTCCCAGAACAATGACACAATGACATTTTTGGTACGAACAAAAGATTGAATAACACTGATCTAAACAACGTGTTAAGCTGGGTACACACTAAAGAAATTTCAACCAACTTTTTATGCCGAGCGATTTTACATGCGATCGATGTTCCGATCGCTCAGTCCATGGACTGCATACACACTAGCCTTACTTAGGACGATAAAGGGAAGAGCGGACATCCCTTTAGCGACTTTTTACAGCCATGTTGTCATGAGCAATGACTGTAATTTCGTACTCACTGTTGTGGATTGGTCGGAAGTTTATACACACTACACAACGGAAACGAGATTGGAACGAAAATATTAAACAGTACGACTAACCAAATGAGGCGACAATCGTCCATTTAGGCAGACTTTCGACCATCGTGTCACTGCACACACTGACCCGACTTTTGAACGAGCGGTCGTATGTCGGCTGATTTAGCTGATTATTGGATGAAAACTGTGTAGTGTGTACCCAGCTTTAATCTGTAGCCTCCCATATACCTCCATTACCCTTCTCACATCAAAGCCCTGCTACTTACACAATCACAATGATGCACAGGTCACTACCTCCCACAAGATTAGCACACCCATCTCCTTAAATAGAACATTCTGATGATCTGCCTCCTTGCTACATGTTGTCTTATTACTGTCCACTTCAAAACGAGAGGCACAATGGATGAGGAGGGATAAAGATTGAATACAAAAAAAATACTCAGACTATTGATGTAATCTAGTGGTCGAAGAGAAAATTTAGAAGTGGCGGTATGGAAAATTTAAGTAAATGTAATTTGATACCTTTACTATAAAGGCAGTAGAAGTGATGGTATAGCATACCACCGTATAGCAGCCCACTTCAACCATTGATGTAATCTTCCCTATTTCATTGTGAATGCCTTTAAACATATTATTTAAAGTAAATGATACACATCAACACATTTGTCTATTGAGCTCTGCTCCTTAATGTAGCAAGGTTGAAAAATGTTTAAAAATAAAATTATGAAAACATTGCTTATCAAGTTTAATGTTAGCAAATATGCCCATCATATGTGTGCAGTCCCTTTTACAGTGGTCCGGTCTCCATGAATTAAATACATTTTTTTATTAAATGAAAAGATAAAGATATAATATAATTAAATATTTTTTTTAAAATCTGTCGCCTCTCACTAACAATGTTGTTAGTTTGTGCAAAATTTTAAGTATACATTTTATGTTATAGTAGACAGTTTATTATATTAATTTATGTGAGGCTAACAAAACAGATTACAAACGTGATTAAAGTTAGCTTGGAAAAGGAAGACTTCATATATTTTTATTTGGTGAAAGGAGTATTAATTAATTTTGATTAGCTATTCATGTAAGTTTAGTCAGTGTAACAGTAAACAAGTGCACTTACTGAACATTGACCTTGGTTATCCATTTAGCTAACTATATTCGCAAAGTTCAGAACACTCAAAACAGATTTCCAGGCACTCAGCTGTCTCACAGCAAGAATCAAAAAGGGCAAAATCACAATCAATGTGGTAGTTGAGGTCCTCAGCAGGAATTTCCTCAAGGCCCACACAGACATTGGAACAGTAGCCACAGCAGGAGTTACAGGCCTCATGCAGACAGGAGCAAACCTGATGTGGGCCAAGGATGAACTCAGTGCACTGACAGAAGAGACAGGCCAAAATCAAAGAAGCACAGCAGTCTAATACAAACAAGAAAGAAGGATAACTAAAATGATACAGAAGGAAAAAAATAAAGTAAAAACAAAAAACACAACATGTGATACAATTTTTCTGAGATCCATGAAACATCAATCATATCCTATTACTAAGGAACTCTGCTTTTGAATGAAACCAATACGTCACTATTTTTGCAAAAACAACATTAAATAGTTTATCTTAAATGCATCATCATTATCATTCATGCATGGTTTCACATTACTCATTGATAATCACTAATAACAAAAGCTCCTTTAGAAATACCATAAATGTAAGCTCTGGATCTAGAATATTGGGCCGAGTACACGACTTCCAGTAGATTGTCAGGTAAACACCAATGAAAAGAGGAGAAAAAAAAAATACATTTCACTAGACATTACATGCTGGAAACAGCAAAGAATCCATATATTGTACGGAGAAGAACCAATAATGTTGAAACAATATCATCTGTAGAGATGATATCTCTAGATTCAATGTACTGTATGTTGCAGAACTATACAACAAAGCACATAACCCGGCGGTTCCCAAACTGTGCGCCGCGGCTCCCAGGGGTGTCGCGGCGTTGTCTCGGGGGTGCCGTGGGCCAGCCATAAAAAAATCAAACAGAAACAATTACCAATCCGCGCAGCGCCGGGACCCAGCATCCTCTTCTCTCACGCAGCTGTCATCTGCGTGAGAGAGGAGGATGCTGGGTCCCGGCGCCGCGCGGATTGTTAAGTGTTTTTGTTTGATTTCTTTATGGCTGGCGCACGGCAGAGGGGGCAAAGTGAGAGAGGACAGAGGAGAGTGACAGCGTGACAGGAGGGGGACAGAGGAGAGTGACAGCGTGTCAGGAGGGGGACAGAGGAGAGTGACAGCGTGTCAGGAGGGGGACAGAGGAGAGTGACAGCGTGTCAGGAGGGGGACAGAGGAGAGTGACAGCGTGTCAGGAGGGGGACAGAGGAGAGTGACAGCGTGTCAGGAGGGGGACAGAGGAGAGTGACAGCGTGTCAGGAGGGGGACAGAGGAGAGTGACAGCGTGTCAGGAGGGGGACAGAGGAGAGTGACAGCGTGTCAGGAGGGGGACAGAGGAGAGTGACAGCGTGTCAGGAGGGGGACAGAGGAGAGTGACAGCATGTCAGGAGGGGGACAGAGGAGAGTGACAGTGTGACAGGAGGGGGACAGAGGAGAGTGACAGCATGTCAGGAGGGGGACAGAGGAGAGTGACAGCGTGACAGGAGAGGGACAGCATGACAGGAGAGGGACAGAGGAGAGTGACAGCATGTCAGGAGGGGGACAGAGGAGAGTGACAGCGTGACAGGAGGGGGACAGAGGAGAGTGACAGCGTGACAGGAGGGGGACAGAGGAGAGTGACAGCATGACAGGAGGGGGACAGAGGAGCTGGGACAGCGTGACAGAGGGCAGAGGAGGGAAACAGAGGGCAGAGGAACTGGGACAGCATGACAGAGGGCAGAGGAGGGAAACAGAGGGCAGAGGAGCTGGGACAGCGTGACAGAGGGCAGAGGAGCTGGGACAGCTTGACAGAGGGCAGAGGAGGGGGACAGCGTGAGAGAGGGCAGAGGAGGGGGACAGAGGGCAGAGGAGCTGGGACAGCGTGACAGAGGGCAGAGGAGGGGGACAGAGGGCAGAGGAGCTGGGACAGCGTGACAGAGGGCAGAGGAGGGGGACAGTGGGCAGTGGAGGGGGACAGTGTGACAGGGCAGAGGAGGGGGGACAGCGTGACAGAGGGCAGAGGAGGGGGGACAGAGGGGGCAGCATGAGAGAGGGCAGAGTGTCTGGATGCAGTGGGGGCAGAGTGTCTGGATGCAGAGGGGGCATTTTTGCATACAACTAAATAAGCATTTCTGTCCTGACCTAAATACTTACATACAATTTTTTGACCCAACTACTTCTAAAACAGGACTGCTCGATAATTATTTTGGAGGGGTGCCTTAAAAAAATTATGGAGACTCTAAGGGTGCCGCGAACTGCAAAAGTTTGGGAACCACTGACATAACCAATAGTATTTACTGCTTATAAATGAGAGAAATTGTATGTTTCTGTTCTTTTTTCCTATTTTTTCAAGATAGCACGTACTGTAATGTTAACGGATAAGTTCACCTCATATTTTGCAAATATAACCCTTAAACTATGACTAATCATTTGCTAGAGAGCCTATAAAAGAGTTTATTTAGCACTTACTTTTGATGCAGGTTGAGTGTATGAAGTTCTTAGTCACCACGTCATCTAGGGGGCATTTTGAACCAAGTAGCATGACATTTAACCACTAAAGAGTCCATAAAGGTGGACTTTCCATGTACAGTTATTTATAACTTGCTAACCAGTTAGAAATGCAAAATGTGCTTCATCCGATTCTTCTGTTTGGCTAGGTTTGTCCGCCAACAGTAGCTTATCATGCAAATATGATATGAGTACTATATAAATGTTGGTTTTTAGCACCCCAGAAAAAAAAATCAGTCCTGTAAAGTTCCCAGTTAAGAAGCTGCCAGGAAATTAAAAATACTGAGGGGTCTATGCATTAATATAATGCGTTACCACTAAATATGCCTTGCTGCAAATCACAGCAATGCATATTTAAGCACCGCTGAAATGCACCATGCAAGAACTACACTGCGAGCCCTGGCGAAGTTACCCCTCTGGTACAATCTATTGTTCCTATTTACCGGCAGCACTATGCACTTCCACTGTAAGGTATTCTGCGAAGTCAACGAAGCTTTAGCAGGATCCCATTGAAAAAGATAGGTAACGCCCCTTTCTTCACAATGCAAAGCTTTTCAAAGCTTCATGCATTGCAGAACTTTGCAGTTCCCATATTAATCTATGGGTACTGCGAAGACAAACGTTAAGTGGGTGGTTTTGGCAGGAGAAAAAAACTAAAAAAGGATAGTTTGATTAAGTGAAGACAAAATTTGGCTAACATAATCAAATTTGGTTTGGATAAATAAAAGGCATGGCTTTGTGGCGATTTTGTCATTGAGAATGCTGCAAGGTACGACTTATGCTCCACCTAATATTAAACACCGAATTGTTAGAGGCACCAGGGGAACCCCACATCCCAGGTAAGTTATAATTTGTAGTTTAGCTTAACATAGTGAACTCCACGCAGGTTCACAAGACCCCTCCTCCCCCTAACACCCCTGCACTGGATAACATATTATTATTATTTAATTTAACATTCGGACCCCCCCCCCCCCACCAGAAATCCTGCATTTGCCGTTGTTAATAAATAGACGCTTATGGGTTAGTAGGTATTAAAATAATATGTATCAGCCTTGCTCATATAAGGCTAGTGTCACACCTGTGTTTTAGGTAAGTAAAAAGTAGCAGACACTGCTAATTCATATCAATAAAAACATTAGGTGCTTCCCTTTGTTGGTACACTATTTCCAAAGATTCTGAAATTCACAAAATACTATTGTTTTCACCATGAAGGTGAAATTTACCTTCATGGAAACATTCATCCCCTGGTAGGGAAACGTCAACAAAGAGTAGACACACATAAATCCCGCTAATAAACTTGTGATTCCCTTCTGGTCACCAAAATGAATGAAGCGGGATAAATACTGCCCTCAAATATTTAAATAAAATGCTGCAATAAATGTTGCAAATAAACTGACCTTACAAATTGTATGATCTAAATGTGAAACATAATAAGAACTGAAAATATATCAGCGCAATGCGAGGCAGACTACATAGTAGTTAATGAAACTCGCATGAAGGATTGCATTAAAATAATTAAATCTGTTTTCTACTAGTTGGTTGTTTTAACAATAGGTCATGGGACTATCTGAAAAAGATTAAGAGGAGGAAGAAAAGCACAAACCATCAAATAATTTGATTAGGCTGAAGCTAGATCTTGAGTTAATGTTTTAGGGTAGGGAAGATTAGAATTAGGGCTAACTATATAACTATGCATAGGTTAGGATTAACACTGCATTAAGGTACAAGGTAGGAGGTTTAATGTGGACACCATAGAGCTGAGATGGAAGCTCTGTCGTGGCCTGTCCTATCCAGCAAGATGAAGGATATTGATTATTGTACCAATCTGGGAATCACTTCGAAATGTAGGACTAAAGAGGGGCTCCATCTGTCTGTTGATCTTGTGGTTTTCTTGAGATTGCAAGTTAATTTCATTGAGTGTAAAAAAAAATAAAAAAATCAGTCAATTTGTTTCTAGTTCCATGCAATAATAGGCAATATGGTAGTAAAGTGGTTAGCATTGCTGCCTCACATCGCTGGGGCCATGGGTTCAATTATTTCTATATGTGTGGCGTTTGTATGTTCTCCCCATGTTTGTCTGGGAGAGAATTTAGACTAATGGGGAAAGCCTAATGTGGATGATTAAATATGCTACTGTGCTATGTAATATAATCATGCTGTATAAATAACGTATGCATTTTGTGTATGTAAAAGCAAAATTCGGGTCATTTGTAATGTAGCCTATGACAAGATTTTTATTTGCTCTTATAACATTGTCTGACTTGCTACGAGAAGGCTTAATTTGAGCTGGAATGCAAAGGAACGCAGTATTTAGCACTTCTTTTGCCCCACAGTATTTAACGTTTAAATATAATTTTTAATGTCCTTATGGCATATGTCATTAGATTTTGAATTCAAAAATTTATTCACCTACAAATTAAGCACAGACTATGGATGTTCTGTCCTAGCCTAACTTGACATATAAAGAGTTATTTTGAACATGTAAACTTTCAGAAGAAAAAAAAAACACAAAACAAAAAAAAATATTTTTTTTTACTATTTCTACAAAACACAATGATATAAGTGACTGTTAATTTACTGCAGTAGCTTTCACATTATTCATGGATTATTCAGAGGACAGAGTACAAAATACAAACCAAAAAATGTAATGCAAGAGGAAGCTTAGCTCAACCAGTAAGAATAATAGGAATACTGCATGAGCAAAGACAGAAAGTTGCTGATTTGCCTTATTGCAAGCTGTTGTAGTAGAGGAACAAGGAAAAAGACTGAGCATGACTATGGGGAAGTAACTGCACATAGGACTTCCTCCCAGAGAGCTGTATTGCATTAGCAGGGTAGTAACACAGATTTAGAATTTGATTAGCAATACTTATGGGTTATATAAAATGGGTTATAGTTGAGGTTTGGTTGATAAACACCTCACCTGCATAAGGAATGCTGTGGACTGACAAAATGTAATTTAATAACTGAGGGCAGAGACTAGAAGCTGATGGTAGATTGTGGGTGTACTGGTTCATGAATGTCTAACAATCTGTCGCTTTTATTATATTGATAATTTGTAATGATGTTCATGCACTACTAGAAATTCAGGTATATTTTTAAAATGATAGTAATTTTGGTGTGTAGCACCAAATCATTACCGATGTACACCTTTGTTTAAACCGCTTATCCCGGTTTCATTGCACTGTAATATTATATTCCTATAATGTATTCTGTGCATCTTCAGTAACATGCTGAAAACCAACAAAAAATAAAATCAGTTTTAAAAATGCAAACATAAGCCATGTGAAATTTTGCCTGGGGTTTATTTACACAGTTAAACGTGCAGAGTAAGTAAAAAGTTGCTTAAAGCCTTGCCTTCCTCCAATGCTGCCTGCAGGGAGCTAGGCAAACAGAATGTAGGATATTAGCAAAGCGGCAAACTGCTTTGTTAAAATACTATTTTATGTTTTCTTAGCTCAGTACAGGCACACGTATTGCAATATAATGGCACTTATTTTTTATTATGCTTTTGGAATAAACAAGGCTTTGGTTAAAAAAACAAAATATTAAACAAAAAAAAAGTTTATAACAAATACATGTACTTTTTAGATCAATAAGGACTTATCTTACCTTCTGGTGAAGCGCCTGGTTTTTGAGAATACGTAGAACTAATCTTGCTTTTTTTGCTGCCATCACTGCTCACAGACAGACTGGACTGGATCTTCCTGTGCATTTTTTGAGAAACAGGAGCTGATAACTTTCTATGATCTGCAGCAACATGTTTGACCCCATTGTGGATTCCATTGATATTACTCAGACCTACATGACCATTTTGTATCTTGCCAGTTTCTTCCTCGCTCAGTTCCAGTGCTGAAGTATTTGGCTGAGGCAAGCTCTGAGGTTGGGCTTAAACATAAAGAAAAGAGAGATGAAAAGATTAAACAGAATTCTCTAAAACTACAGCCAGAGGAAATAGGCTAAAAGATATTTTAGAAAGAAAATAGGGCAGGAATGTTCATGGGAGAACACGAGACACCTCTAACATCCCTAAGTCTGTAGATGCCGAGATTTTCACATGCCTTTATGTAAATAATATCTTCTGCACTGTATATCTATGATTGCTGGCTTTCCAAAAATGAAGTAAAAAAACAAAAACAACACTGCTGTTTTAATATCCAACACTATTAAATGATTCACTGTTAGATACTGGATGGGTAATCAGCCGATTGCCATTTTAACACAATTGAGTGACGAAAACAAAAACTGTAGTATTTTGTCATATGTACTAAAAAACAAAAATTATTTTCAAGACCATGCTTAAAATAATTATTCTTACAAAAACAAACAATAAATGAAACATGCCAAAAGTGATGGCTTGCAAAATTAAGCTCACTGGGAAGTTCAACTACTCAGAAACAAAATTCCAGATAAAACATACATGTTTTTAAAGAAAGAATAATGTAAAAACATCACATTCCTCTTAGCATAAAAAACAAAATATGCTATATAAATAAATATTAACATGATATAACAATATGGCACTGATTAAAGGTAAAAAAAAATCAATACAGACAAAAACAAACTTTTCTATAATGTGTCCCATGTTAGTAAGTATGACTGTGGGAGGGTAGGGGATCAATTAGCAGCAATGTTCTGATGCGCGTATTTACTGTTACTATGGTAAAATCTCCGTTAATTTTTCCTCGCAACTCTATGGGGTGCAAGGAAAAATCAGCGGAGATTTTCATAAATTTAATTCCCCACTAGATGTCTTGCAACCTTCCAAGGTGTTGTAAATCAATTGACCACTAGCTTATAGTGTTAATTGCTACCACATCTAGGATCTTAAAAACTAGCTTGCTAATGGACAAATGAATCCAAAAGGCCGATGGGTTATACTATTCCAGTAAACAAAAATTGGAACCTTTTCAATCAATTCAACCGTTGTTCAAATAAAGTTTATATGTTCGAAATTCACAAATAATCTGATTGCATAATTTTACGCCAGTCATTTAAAGCAGTTGAATCAGCAAACTTTTGTTTGACTTCACATGGCTTGTGGACAACATATCTTTATGCTTGTCTTTAATGGGTTTTAAGTTACATAGTGAAATATTTAAACAAAAATTGATACATTTGTATGAATGTGCACTATATTTATAGGGGGGTTGGTGCTTCTGGTGAAATCAGAAATCTGTCTCAAACGTTGACTATCAGTTTTTGAATATAGTATTACTGGAAAAAATATTGTTGTGTAAAAAAGAAAAAAAAGATTCCTTGCAATGACAAAGCTCTCCTAAGGGAAAATATTCCATAAACATTTTAACTCTGATGCTGGGCTTTAGAGCATTCAGTAACTGACTTTCTTTTCCACAACATGGCACTTGTAGAAAACTGAAGATAACTATTTTGTTACAGCTTGCTATACTGTGTTTGTTATGCCTTATGCTGAATAATAAACTTGTTATTTCAATAAACTAAAGAGGACTCCTAAAAAAGCAAAATGTCTTCTAATGCAGCACAACTGTATTTTAACCCTTTCATTGCCAAAATGAAAATATAACTTTGTTTTTATGCAATGACTTATTTATTAAATATTTATTTTATGGTTGCCAATGGGTCACAACATAAAACTGAATGTCATGTTGACCTATTTTGATTGTTAAATTAAGAAATACATCTATTTCCTAAACCTAGTTAACTTAACATGGAACTTCTCTTTGACATATAAAATTCAATGAATACAGCATGGGTAAAGGAAATCAAACTGCTTCTTGAAAAAAAATATGACGATGGAACTATAATCAAACACTATATATCAAATAGCAGGAAAATTAATAATAATTAATCATCCTTTACAATAATCGTAATAGACTAAATAAAATACAGACACAAAATAATGGCCGTTATCAGTACCAAATGTCTGTTAACTTACTGGTAGAGCAATAATGATCTATTATTCTCAATAAGAAGTCTTTCTTTAATGCACGTGACAGCTGTGAAAACTAGACTAAAGACCATTTGGCATTTTTAGAGGTGTAACTTGTGCAAATTCAGCTCTATTGGGAGAACAATGTTATCTTCAGTCAGAGATATAAAAGACATAATACAGTGTTGAACTTAGAAGTTGTTTTGAATTATTCATATTTTGCCTGTATATTCAAGACATTTTTACAAACTCTGCATTTTATACTACATAATCGCACAAATTAAATGCACAAAGAAACTTTTTGACAAACCTTTTCTTTCAAAAAGTGGCATTTTTATGTTAACTTGCAACATTTGCTATATCATTCTTAAAAGACTATTCCCTTTTACAGGAGATCCCATTTTACTCTTTCATACAAGCAAAAATTGTATTCTTACTATTCAGCAACAAATGCAATACATGTCAGAATGTAAAATAACAGTTGTGTGAACACAGAGCATCCGCAGCAAAGGCAGGCTATACACTCTTTAACCAAGAATTCACAATTTTCTACACTTTATAAGAAAAGAATCCCATTTCACAGCCACAATGAACAGTTTCAAATGTTTTATTAAAAAAAGGGCTTTAAAGAAAAATACAGTATACCCAGCTGATTTCAATATTTTATACTTCACTGACTATACAATTGGGATTAGGTATGTAGAATTAATTTAAAAGACTCACTGCAGTCCTTTAAATGCTGTACACCAAGTACAAATCTGCCTCACTTAAGCGGAATATCACAATTTAACATATCAGTGATACAAGGCAAATATTATTGTACACAAATATTTTTTTTTATAGACAAACTAAATTGCTAATGTGACAATTCATAATATTGACAATTTACTATGACTTTCCCAGGTTTATTCACAAAGAAGACATTTTTAAAATGTGCAGACTATTATGCTGTTTAAGTATCCTCTGCTCAATATTTTCTTGCAGAGGTTTACTGTATATATTTTTTTTACTTTCATTCAATTAGCTTTCACCCACTGCCATTCCTTTAAGATGTATACTTCCTGTTCTATTACTGGCAAATTTATGCACCTCAATTTAGAAGGATGTGGTGTCACCATTTCACACTCCAGAAAACGATTTCTTTTTACAGAACCATAGCTGCCAACATTTTAAAATAGTTTCCAGAGATACTTAGCTGCTGAGCCGAGTCTGTGTATCAAAGGACGTCATGCGCGATTCTGTTTTGACAGACATTGGAGCACTACAATCCCCACAATTTTATTTTTACTGAATGTTATTATATCATATTTTTTGCACTTTAAATACTCCTACACAATAATTGTTACCTTAGAAATCCCAAAGCATAAGAATAGATGGTAAGAATTGCATTAAACAAAAAAAAGAGGAATTTTATTGTGCATTTGGTCAATGTTGAAAAATAGGAATATTTACAGGGACAATAATGTCCAGTGACAAAACTTTGAAACCTGTGAAATGTCCCTAGAAATAGCCACAGTTGGTCACTGTGAATAGCTAATGTTGTAATATTTTTGTTCTCTGTACGGAGTTCTGAGAATAAGTTAAATGCAACTAGCCTGCTTACACTTGTTGGATAATTAAATTGGGTGGTAACTTTATACAATTCAATATAAAATCATGAGCGTTCTTTGCTTTGGGTATGGTGTGGGAAATACTTAGGCTTGTTTGTTTTTTTTGGTTTTTTTTAATCATTTTCCAATAAGTAAATAAATAAATGAGAACTACAATCTTGCACAACAGTGAATGAGAGTAAAAACAGAAAAAAAAGGAAGTAATTCAAAAGGGGCATTCCAGGATAAATGGATTGATAATTAATAATGAAATACAATAAATAAACTTTATTGATATTCATTAAAATAATATGTCATCCTGATAATAAAGAGCTAAGTGAAATATAAAAACAAGACATAGACAGTGTGTCACGCGTCGTCGGCCCGGGAGCCAGCATACTCTCCCATTGCTCTCCCGCTCAATCCCCGTCACTCTGTCATACCTGGTTAACTGCTGCAGCACTCCGGACGTCCTCTCCAGCGCATGCACAGAACAACCAGCCTTGATCCCTTTGCTCTGCCTGACTATTGGATATCAAGTAAACCAGCCCTATATCTAGCCTCACTAATCTTGAGACTGGGCTGTTTTTTTCAGTCAGCTTCTACCCTCGCTACTGGAAGCAGCTCCTGTTCTATGTCATTCCTGGTTCCTGTAGGTTACTATATTCAGCGTCACGACCTGCAAGTGGAAGCCGCGAAGACCATATTCCCTTGCGGGAATCCCTGGCGAAGACCTTTCATTTGTTAGACTCCGCGCCTCTAGCTGAAGTCACGCCAACTGCCAGGATCTAGTTATTCCTCATTGATTCTGTGACACAGTGATTATAAAATTGCAGATCAACTGCAAAATTACTCTGTGGTCAAGGTCTTATAAAATGATAAGGGAACTATGTCCAATTAGACAGATCATAATTATATAGGAATAGTTATGAAATTAATATCATAAACTATTGATAAGGATAATTGCAATAGAGTATAAGCTTAGTGTCCTAAAATAGAGAGAAATTATATAATAGTAGGACTTTTAGGCCTTTAAAAAGCTGCTTAAGCGAAACGCACGTTGGCGCTCGCTCCGTGTGTCAATAAGTCTAGATTATATAGGCAGCATCCTGACTTTCTCTCCCTTATCTTAAGTTATATACCTACAATATTTTGTTAGAGGACTTGAAAGAGGATGATCAACGCTGGGATGTAGGAGAATTTAAGAGCTCCTATTAGGCACGAACAACTGCCTCTATGACTGATTAAAGCTTCTCTGCTCATTCTCGTTCTATTTACGAGGGCAGTGATCCACTCGTTTTCTACATCAAGCAGATAGCGCTTTTTTCTCCAGTTCCCCTCATATTAAGAGAACAATACTTAGCTGTTTTGTCAGCATAATAGCGGGGAAACTGAAATACATCCAAGACTAGTGTCTTTACATAGGAGCACTATAAGATATATATCAGATTGTGAATTATTATTTATATTCTAATTACAATAGTTTTCTGCAGTCAATTCGCTGCTCAGCATAGGTAGAGTTTAGAGATTATATATTCATACCTTACTAGAGATTTCGAACCTTACTAGAGATTTCGATTTTGCCCTATTTCTTGGAAGTGGGGATATGAACAATATATTTAAGACTAATCCTAATATTATATAATATCTCTCTATTTTAGGACACTAAGCTTATACTCTATTGCAATTCTCCTTATCAATAGTTTATGATATTAATTTCATAACTATTCCTATATAAAATTATGATCTGTCTAATTGGACATAGTTCCCTTATTTTTTTAAGACCTTGACCACGGAGTAATTTTGCAGTTGATCTGCAATTTTATAATCACTGTCTATGTCTTGTTTTTATATTTCGCTTAGCTCTTTATTAATCAGGATGACATATTATTTTAATGAATATCAATAAAGTTTATTTATTTTATTTCATTATTAACTATCAATTCATTTATCCTGGAGTGCCCCTTGTGAATTACCTCCTTTTTTCTGTCTGTTTTTGCTCTCAAAATATATTTGAGGTATTGGGGTGCACCACCTGGAGAATTATCCATATTTGGATATTCCCGGTTTATAAGTGACATACTATTGAACCCAGTATAGGATTTATGGTCTCGATACCTAGTGCAGTTATATATTTCTTTTGTTGATACAACAGTGAATGAGTTCAGTTATCTAAAGAATACTTGATATATATATTTTGTTTAAATCCAGTGTTTTTTTATTGTTTGTGAAATGTTTTACCATACAGTACCAAATACAAACATGAAGTCAAAACAATAAATGCCAACAAATTAGCACCGCACATTATAGAAAAAAAACCCATAGGAGATAAAATAACAAAGAACAAGTAGAACAAGGGTGCCCGCAGGTCTAAGTCATTAGGTTGGGTCTCGTCAATGACGGAAAGGCGTATGAAGAGTCTAACCATCAGCCCCAAACATTCTCATACTTCAAGGAGCATTTTCTAGTAGTGTATATAAATCGTTCATGCCCCACTATCATTCACTAATTAAATCCACTCGCTAACATGAGGACTAGCAGGAGCCATCCATAATCTGGTTGTGCAGGCCAGCATGAACACATTTATTATATTGTGTGACCCTTTAGCACATCCCTCCAAATGCAAGCCAAAGAGGAGATGCAAGGCAAATACAATGGTAACGTCAGTTTAGTTAACATACTTCATGACTTTAAACCAAAAGAGTTTGATTCTAGGGCAATGCCATAAGAGATGCCAAAATGTTCCACTTGGGTCACCACATTTTGAACAGTGAGTAGGCTGGTCACACCTAAATTTAGCCAATCTACATGGGGTAAGGTATGCCCTGTGGAGAATATATATATGGATTTGCTGACAGAAGCTACTTAGAACCATTCCCCAATCCTTATCCTGAAGGGGGCTGAGATCCTTCTCCAACTTCTCTCTTGCAAAAGGTAATGTGAAGCAAATTCACGTAATAAATATGAATATGTGATGGAAGTGAGCTTCGAGTAACCTAAAAGCTGAAGTAGAATTTTAATGAGGGTGTCCCCAAGGGTTGGGACCCAATGTTCAAATTGGGCTATCAAGGCATATCGAATTTGAAGGTAGCAGAAAAACAAACTGTTGTAGACTGCAAATTCCATCCTAAGTTGTTCAATGATTTGAGAACACCATTGGTATACAACTGATCCTGAGCAAATATTTTTGTTGCAACCAGAATAGAACGGAGAGGAGGAGTGCAGGGATCTACACCTTCATTCACCATGCAGCATGTCATGAGTAGCAAACCAAATGTTTACAGCTTGTGTGAGCAAGGGGGCAAACCCTGGACAATAAAATCTGAAGGGGAGTATGATGACTGGTTGCATGCTGCAGCAGTTCCGAATGGAAGTCATGGCAGTCAGGGCCTGACACCCAAATGTTCAGGTGAGCCATTTGGGAGGCATAAATGTATAGCTTAAGTTTCGGCAGGGCGAAGCCACCTGAATTCCTTGATTTACATAAAGCATTTAAATTTAATTTTGGCCTTTTCCCAGCCAATACCAAGGAAGAAAGGAATGTATTAATTTTGCAAAACAAAGAGGAGTGGAGAAAAACTGGTGCCTGTTGCTGGACATAAAAGGAACTTGGTCTGTGTTATCATTTTAAAAAGATTTATCCTTCCAAACACAGAAACAGGTAGCTTCTGCCACGTGTGGATTTTAGATTATAGGAAGTCAAATTGAGGTTGGATAGTCAGTGGCACATACACACAGACAGCATTAGAGATCCATATACCTAAATATTTAAAGTGCAAGGTCCATTCCAGGAAGAGCAGATTATGGGAGATTTCTGGATTTGTCCCAGTTAATTTGTAAATCTGAATAGGAACCAAATTCATTAACTACTAGGAGAAATTGTTCCATGGAGTCCTGTGTGACTGGTATAAAATGCAATATATCATCCACAAAAAGGGCCACCATATCCTCTCTATTAGTTGTCCCCGTATTGAGGGAGTATTATGTATTAGTCAAACAAGGGGCTCAATGGCCAAGGGAAAATAGGGTGGATGAGAAAGGACACCCTTGTCAGAACCGGAGACACATTCCTTCGCATCTATCAGCCGTCTATCCCGTAGAGCATGCTGCGCTCATAGGTACTTGGATGCCCCCAGTTCTTAACTCTTAGTATAGTGGAAGCTTATATGCAAAACTACAGCAGTTAGATAGGAGGCAGAAGGCAAGACAGGAGGGACAATCAGGAGCAGTCTATAGCCAGTAGAATAATCAGGGACAGGCCAAGTGGTCAGGGCTGGTATCGAGCAGGGATATCCAATAACAAAGCCAAAGGTCAGACCAATCAGAGCACAAGAGGGGTCCAGAAACAAGGGGAGGTCACAAAAGGAGTCAAATCAGAACTTCAGCAGAGTATCCACAGACACACAAAGCAGGCACCAACGCTCTTACTTAAATACTGGAATGGACCAGGGCACCAGGACTGCAATTAGCCACAGAAGGCTAATAATTAATGAATTCTTATTGTGCAAGCGCCCAGATGTAACCTAATATACTGGGATGTGTTGCCGAGTCAAAAGGAGTCCCGGCTGTTGCCTTGATGACGTCCGGGACGAGGAGGGATTGATGTCCAAGTTCTCATGACGGTGGCTGAGCTGCGACCCGCAAGTAAACAACGAGCCGCTAAGGCTCATAACAAAAATAACCCATCCCAGATCTGTTAATTACCTTTCATAATAAGAACCATTGAGCAGAATCGACTGCCTTGGCGGCATCAAGGGAAAATATTGCCGCTTTCCTGGCACTGGGACCAGCCACCTGCATGAGACTAAATAAGTGCCTCAAATTCGAAGAGGTGTTCATTCCGGGCATAAATTTCATCTGACCCAGATGAATCAGTTGCAAAATCACGTTGTTAAGTCTAAGGGCTACTATTTTAGCTAAAATTTTCACACCAGTGGACAGGAGGGATATAGGCCTATACCAGTCCAGACACAGGGGATCCTGATCTGGTCTTTACAGAACACTATCAACGCTTCAGCCACAGAGTCAGACAAGGCACCAGAATCAAATAGTCTTAAAGTTTCATGTAGCTTAAGAACATAAAGCGTTCCATGTTGCTTGTAAATCTCTAATGGAAGGCCATCCACTCCCAAGGCCATACCATCTGGGAAGGACATTATGGCATCATCCACCTCTTCCAGTGTAAATGGAGAATCTTACATTGACATTGTACTATCACGTGACAGTTGGTCAAACAGATTGTATTTAGTACTCTCTTTATAATGTGCCAGAGACGTGTACACCTCTCTATAAAAATTATGAAATACCTCAACTATGTTAGGCATCTGGAAGGGCTTAATTCTTACATTATCCACAATCATAGGGACAACAGTATGGGAACTCGCCATGCATGCCAGAAAGTTCCCAGCCCTGTCTGCCGCCACATAGTGGACATGTTTGCCGAAGAGCAATTTACACCTAGAATTAAAACAGATTCCAGTGCGCTACAATTTTGCTCCAACTCCTGTTCTTTAGATATGGATAAATGTATAAGCGCTACCACCCTATTTATCGAGGTGCCCCTGAGATAGGCTTTGAAGGAGTCTTAGACAACCAGGGGTCCTGCAGTATGGGTGTTCACTGTAAAGAAACCTTCTCATTGAACAACCAACTCACAACCTGCCCTCATTTAAGACAGCCAAAACATGTTAAATTTCCAGAGGGCTTGACCCCTCGTTGTAATCAATATGTAACAGGAGAGGGGAGTGGTCAAAAATTCTGAGAGGGTGAGAAACTGGAAAATTGGGTAGAACTAGGATGTTTCAGCTATCACACATCCACAATGCCCATTTCAGTGATCAATTGTTTTGAAAGCTCAATTATCAGTAATACCAGCGTTCCTGTCATCTGTCAGAAGTTATGTCCATAACATATTGAAGTCTCCAATGCAGATAATAGGAGAATCAGGAAAAGGTGCCATAAATTCGCTACACTGTTTATGTTTGCTAGTGTGTGTGTGTGTGGGGGGGGGGGGGAGGGGGGTTATATAAACAGCTAAAAGCATTACTGGGGCATAATTAATCGTGGCTTTTAATAATACAAATCTGCTTTGGCAGTTAGTTTGGACGTTGTCCAGTAGATAGTGAGACACTTATAGGAATGGATATGCCTCTGGATTTGGAAGTGTGGGAGGCATAATATGCCTGTCCAATCCAGAGTTTGAAGCAAGAGAATCGCCACGCCTTCCCAATGTTCTTGGTCATGTTGCTTGACATACCTTAACACCAGTGATAGCTTTATTTTATTATTCAACTCTCTAACATTTCATGATAGAATGCAAAGGTCACCCCATCCCAACCACAGCAAACTTTTCATTAAAAAAAAAAAAAACACCCTTTCCAAAAGACTCTCAATGGGCCAGAATCAATGAAAAGAGGGGAAAATTCTATTAAGGGAACTTAAAACTAAAGAAGAGAAGGAGATGTTATAGGCTGTAACATCAAGGTCTCAAATAGAAGTAGTGAAAAGGATGAAATAAATATACAATCCCCTCTAAAGCATTAGAACGTATAGTGCCCAAAACATACTAAAAGTATCAATGGTTAATATCAATTACTAGTAATATGATAAAATACCACCTCTTGGCAAGCAGGAAACACGATATCCAAAGAGAGCTACTGCAGAGCGTAACAGAGAGGAGTTCACATGCATGAAAAATAAAGATGAGGAAGTCCAGTCCATGATCAATAAAGGGACATTTGGTCTGGGCAAGACAGAAAAACAGCATACCTGTCCTTATAGTGTAGAATCTTTGCGATAAAGGTGCGCTGTGGCACACCCAGTGGTGGACGCAGATTAGAGTGTGCTCTTTCAATTGAAAAATTGGTCAGAGAATTCTCCTCTACCATATAGTTGCATCAGCCAGTTCTCCAGAAAGGTTTCGAGGAAGCCACCCTCAACCTTTTCAGGAAGGCCTACAAACCAAATAGTATTGTGCTGCAAGCACCCCTTTCAATGTCTGACAGCATCTGTTTACAGGAAACTATTTGCAGCTCCAAGTTAGCAAGCTGCTGCTTCATAGGTGTAATGTTTTCCTCTAGAATGGAGAGCCTCTGTCTCACCAACTCTGTGCCGTATTTTCTGTATATCTTGGTGCAGTAGGGACAAGTCCACTTGCACCTCACCAATTTCTAGGAAAAATTAATAGGATGCAATAGCTCCTGCAAGGTAATCGCAGGAAGATCAGGAGATGGCAGCTCTAGCCCTGGCCACGGCCCCTTGAGGTGTAGGTTGCAGCATTTCTCCAAATGTAAGTGAGGAGGCTGAGCGGGCAAAGCAGATGTAACAAGGTGAAGGGTAAAGACCGGGACCCACTTATGCTGGCAAGTTTGCAGAGTATATGTGCTGAACAAGAAAGAAATGATTATGGTCCAGAGGTACAATGACAGTATTATACACAAGATGTGTGAACTCATAAGGTGGTTAGGAGCATTGAATAAAGTATATATTTAAATCCACATCTGGACAGTGCATGCAGGAGAGAACAAGTGCAAATGCAAATCAAGACTTCACAATCAGTACACCATAGTCTATATAGGTTGCTATTATTAGATACTGCCGGCAATGTGTGACTCACATGTCAGCATACAGGTACAGTTTAATGAAGCAGCAGAAACTGGGTTTGAATAGAGAGGGTGGAAGGTAGAGGACTAGCTTCCCAGGGACCTAGAAGGTAAAAACCGTCCTGTCGCCAAATCCAATATGGCGACCAGGTGAGGCATTAGCGGAAAGGAGTCACAGAGACCCCAGAGTGCAGACCGGAGCTCCAGTCAGCAAGCCCCACCTGGTACAGTATGCAACAGCGCATCTAACATTTTGTGGGGCCTGGCGAGTCTGCACAGAGCAGCCGCTGACAAAGCAGGAGTGGAAGGTAAGTAAGGGCACCACAGCGGGGGCAGCAGCAAGGGGACAAGAAACATACCTCCGCAGGCACAGACCTGAGGATAAGTGAGGCACCACTATAGAGGGTCCGGAGAGAACATTTCACTGCAGCAGCAGTAATCGGATCTTGTGATCGGGGAGCATGCAGCAAGAAGTGCTATGCCATGAATAAGGCCGTTTACTTTATAGATATTTTAAATTATTTTTTTGTGCCATTTGTGATGTTTTGGTGTTTTTGGGTCGAGAACACCCGATTTTACCCTCCCAATTATTTAACATGTTGAACCAAAATGACTGGCTGCAGTCCATTAAATGTGTGTGATACTAGAACAAGTTTAATTATCACTAGTAATAGATTCCACTAAGTCTTCCAGATGTGTTTTGCAAACAAGAGACATTTTGCCAATTAACTACTGGCTCTTCAGATATTTGGTTGTGATGGGCATACAATGCACAAATTTGTGTGCACAAGATACCTACTTGATGCAGATTCCTCCACTGTGTCGACTTCCACTGTGTGTAGACTATCCCAGTTGATAATAAAGTTCCACAAATAAGTAATTTATATTAGCCAATGTAAACCATTTTAAAATCCTATTGTGCATACTATTGGTGCTGAAATATAAAAATGCAATTATTTGTTGGGCTCTAGTGAGGCCATCTCCGTATATCCTTTGAGGGGAGGACCACCACTGCAAATGCAAATGTTAAGGTCAATTTTTTAATGCCAGATGGAAAGTTACTAAGACACTGAAAGCTTCAGAATAAGAAAGTGTTAACGGTACAGAAACCTTGAGACATTTATACTCAAGATATGTTCATTTATGTAGACAAGTTCTTTAAGAACTGGTCACCATAGATTAAATGCCCCAACAGGAATTAAGGGTAATTTACTAAAGTGCAAAAGCTCATTGAAAATGATGATTTGTGAGGTCACATGCCTGCCTATTTTTAGTAAAACACATGCGTTTTTCCAGGGAAACATGGATGCGTTGTGACAAATTTCCATCTTTGATGGGTTGGACTATGGAAATTGAGGTGGTTTCTTACAAAGTGCTGGTGAGAAGCATGAATTCTGTGCACCCACATGCAAAAACAGTTTATTTTGAAAGATGTGATTATTTAAATGACATCAAAGTGGTGGACATTTAGGGCTAGTCCATGGTTTACAGTGTGCTTGCTGTACAGCATTTCCTGCTCTGTGAAAGGACTTGATTTTTAAGTGTATTTTATGAGTGAAGTCATCCTATGCTTACAATGATAAGCATTTTTCACCTTCCAGTTGTACTTTACAGTAAATCATTTCTAAAGCAATTCTACCAGGAATAAAAACATTAAAAACACACTAAAGCAACACTTGTGATAAGGATAGACCCAATGTCCTCTGACTCATATTTAATTTAAAAAGAGTGGGGCATAAACAGTCTTGTGGTGCTGGGGAATGAGTTACATAGGGAGGGTACCTTTTTTGCATTTATTTTTACACTTTTATTTTATTATTTTGGTTATTTTTTGTTACCAGGGGTGTAGATGGGCAGCAGGGTGGCTTAGTGGTTAGCACTTCTGCCTCACAGCACTGGGGTCATGAGTTCGATTCCCGACCATGGCCTTATCTGTTTGGATTTTGTATGTTCTCCCTGTGTTTGTGTGGGTTTCCTCCGGGGGCTCTGGTTTCCTCCCACACGCCAAAAACATACTGGTAGGATATTTGGCTGCTATCAAATTGACCTTAGTCTCTCTCTCAGTCTGTGTATGTTAGTGAACTTAGACTGTAAGCTCCAAAGGGGTAGGGACTGATGGGAGCGAATTCTCTGTACAGCGCTGCATAATTAGTGGCACTATATAAATAGCTGCTGATGATGATGATGGACCAATTCCAGGTCTCGCCTGCACTTGAATATTGGTGGTGTCATAATGTCATTGTCAGATTTCCGTAGCAACCAAAATGAGGAAGTTCAAGTTTTGTCTTGGGGGCATATTGCTTACAAGGAGCACTGGCTTGACCGATTGTGGCACGTTAGCAGATTTTGTTTCTGTCTACTTTGGGGTAAGGAAGTGGCTGCCTGTTGATTATACATAATATAGATATTTTTGCCCTGGGCTGTGAACTAATGTAACTATGTTTTTGCTGAGAACTGTGTTTCCACTCAAAGGAAGCCACAAATATTATTTTGGTACAACTAATATAATATTAATTATTATACGAATATACCATCATCATCACCATTTATTTATATAGCGCAACTAATGCCACAGCGCTGTACAGAGAACTCACTCACATCAGTCCTTGCCCCATTGGAGCTTACAGTCTAAATTCCCTAACACACACACACACAGACAGACAGATAGGCACACAGACTAGGGTCAATTTGTTTGCAGCCAATTAACCTATCGGTATGGTTTTTTTGGAGTGTGGGAGGAAACCTGAGCACCGGGAGGAAACCTGAGCACCTGGAGGAAACCCACGCAAACACAGGGAGAACATACAAACTCCTCACAGATAAGGCCATGGTCAGGAATTGAACTCATGACCCCAGTGATGTAAGGCAGAAGTGCTAACCAGTTATAATATATTAATATAATTAATACAAATTCTTATTGGATACATCTTATGCATTATACTATATGCACTAACATTTCAGTTTAAAAAGATATTTCTACAATCTATTAAAGTACAGGACAAACAGGATTCTTTTTGATAAAGGACTATATATATATATATATATATATATATATATATATATATATATATATATATATATGTATGAAGTATAAAGGTTATTTAGAGGTTGTGCAATTATAATAATACTCATATTATGGTATTATTTGTGGACCGGTTATTCATAGCTTTTATAGTAGTAGATTGTGGGAATATTCCCTCTTACAGTAGTGAAGAAATATTGACAAGCTAGTACACAAGATAGTCTACAATATTTTTTTGCTTTCTGGCCAAGTTTAATTTTAACAATGATCAAGGGTAAGCCTTTTTGCTACATATATTCTACTGGTATTTTTGAACCAATACATACCGGTCCATTACATGCGCCTTTAAACTACATCAATAGGCGATTCTGCATAGCTAATACATTAATATTCAAATTATAAGGTGTACATCTCAGTTGCTTTAAGATGCTTTGTGAAGTGGCTTTTGTCAGCAATTATTTTTGAACATATTCAATGTGGTAAATAGCATATACTGCATCTTCTCTACCACAGAAAGCATACATTAACATGATAACTAGGCACGATCCTTTAAGTCATTTTCCTACTCACTGAATTTTTTATGCTTTTCTGATCTTAATAAGAAAACAAAGCAACCAGTAACATCATAACACTGAAATGCTTTAGAAAACTGTTCAGGTACAACAAAACAGAAACTTAAAAGGACTTTGCAATTTGTTCCAGAACCCCCCTTCACCCCCTCCACAAAAAATGCATTGTAATGAAAATAGATGACTCTGATTTCCAGCAGCTGTACCGTTTCAGCAGAAGGAACTTAAAAGGATTCCACAGTGATCATTAAAAGCAGTTATGGCAGCACACCGTATTTCACATCAACCTTTGCAAAGAAGTGCAATTTCAATAGGTGACAATGTTAATTTAATTAGCTAAAGTACTACTACTACTACTACTACTACTACTACTACTAATAATAATAATAATAATAAAATAGTGCATCAGACTTATTCCATCTAAAAATATCAAGAATGGATTCAAAAAGGTATTTGAAATAAAATTTAATGTCTCATTTTCTCTTCTATAGTACACTGTCAACTGAATTCAGAGAAGTAACAAAAATAATAAAAAATGCTACTTACAGGGGCATATTCAATTCTCTGCGGTTTCCGCAGCGAAAAAACTATTACCGGTATTACAGTAATAGTAAGCCGGATTTCAGCTAGCAGCTCCCTGAGCTGCGAGCTGAAATCCAGCGCGGAAAGTATCGTAATTATCATCATCATCATTTATTTATATAGCGCCACTGATTCCGCAGCACTGTACAGAGAACTCACTCACTTCAGTCCCTGACCCATTTGAGCTTACGGTCTAAATTCCCTAACACACACACACACACACACACAGACAGAGACAGACTAGGGTCAATTTTGATAGCAGCCAATTAACCTACCAGTATGTTTTTGGAGTGTGGGAGGAAACCGGAGCACTCGGAGGAAACCCACGCAAACACAGGGAGAACATACAAACTCCACACAGATAAGGCCATGGTCGGGAATTGAACTCATGACCCCAGTGCTGTGAGGCAGAAGTGCTAACCACTTAGTGCGCGTAAATACCGGTGGCTATTACCGTAATGACGGTAATAGTGCACGCAGCACATAAATTTTGGCTATAAAGCCAACAATTAAATATGCCCCATTGTGTTTTCCTGCTTATGTAAGTTTCTATAGATTTTTTTTTCATGACTCGAAAAATGACACTCAATCAGTAATCAATGGGGAAATGGCCCCTTCGCCCACCAGCTGCAAAGATGGTGTTTACAGTAAAAAGAGACTGGAGTTCTCTTAACTACAACTTCGATTAATACAGTTCGTACAATCCCAAACATTTACCCCTACATTTAATCAACTAGTTCGCTATTATATATAGTTACTAAATATATCTACTTTATATAAGTTATGTAGTCCAGGAATACATACATGGCATCTGGTTTTACAAGTTATTTACCTCTCACTAACATGATATTCCTCAACTGCACTATATGAGAGTACAGCTCTATAACAAGTTTATTATAGTGTACATACCCTTTACAAAGGAAAAACATAAAAATACAAGATTAAAGGCTCTTTAATGTAACATGCAGTCACTGCCCAAGACAAATTATGCTTTTGCTAGTGGCTAGAAGGGAGTTTAATAACTATAAAATGCATTGCATAAAATAAATGCCCCACCTGTGCAACCCCTACACTGCATTCACTTTACTAGAGCTGGTTTTGTAAAGGGGAAAAGAGGAAAGAAGGTCTAGCCAGCTAGATTTTAAAGGGAGTTTGTGTAATTGGAACACTGAAATCTTAAACTTCCCATTATGGTTTCCAGTAGACGTTGCCATTAAGCATGTGTTTGTTACATTTTTACTTAGAATTTGAAAGATAAAAATTCAGCCATTCTTCAAATCAAAAACTGCATCTTCTGAAGTCTGGGATTACAATAACATAAAACTCGCAGCCACAAATATTTGTGCACAAGATAGCTACTTAGTGCAGGTTTCTCCACGAAACCCACTTCCACTGTACATCAACCATCACTGTTGATATTCAGGTTCCACAAATAAGTAATTGATATGCAGGTTGGGCAATTGCGGAAAATTCAGCCCCCCCCCTACCACGCAATTACGCCGCTTTATTAGCCAATGTAAAAACATTAAAATCCCAGTGTGCTTACTACTGGTGCAGAAATGTTCAAATATAATGAATTACTTATTGGTCTGACAAAGTGCTCTAGTAAAGCCATCTAAATATATCCTTCCAGGGGAGGACCACCACAAAAATGGTATAGTGTTGGGAAAGTCTTTTTACAAAGAGTTTGGTAATACGAAGTGAAGGAGTCCTGGCTGGTGAAAGGTCTATACTACCTGGCCTTCAGATGTGAAGTGATACACAAAATTCAGACTCAAGACCAATAACACCATATGAATAAAAGAGGCAAAATAAAACTACTATTCTCTTAAAAATATATGAATGTGGGAGACAAAATGGCAAATTAGAAATTATCCCTCCTGTCATTACCTATAACACACCCCCTGCTATATAGTGTGACCTGCCCTACCTGGCATAGCCTGGTGCTGGTTACCACTTTTGTAGGAGAACATCATACTTGTTCCACTGCTTTATCATCATCAACTTTTATTTATATAGCACCAGCAAACTCCATAGCGCTTTACAATTGTAAACAAACACTGTAATAAAACAATACCGGGTAATACATACAGACAGAGCAAGAAGGCCCTGCTCGCAAACTTACAATTTATGCAGTCTATGGGATATAGCACAGGTGCTGGTTACTTATTTGGGATTCGGGGCACACTGTTTAGTATTTTGCATGACTTTAAGAAACACAAAACAGAAAAGATACAGCAGTAGTGTATCTTTACATGGACAACATTTACACACTGAGCATATCTTGATGAAGCCACCTCTATAAAATGTATTTTTTGTACATTAGAAAGAAAATCAGTTTTCTATATCAAGCAATTGAGACAGAGCAGCATGCAACCATCCCAAAATGAGTGAGTGTAAATGGTAACGCTGCCAATACCACTGTCATTGCGCCCAGTGTCTCTGGAATATGCCCAGACCAGACAACAAAACTAACATAATACTATTTAAGTGGTGTTTTTATTTTGTTAAGGTGTTTTTGGAATTTTTTTTTATTTCAGGATAACTTGATTGGTTGCATTTTAAAGTGTAAGTTAGGAATAATGGTTTATCATTATGTAGAAATCTTTCCATAAACACATAAAATCAGTGGTGAATTAAGATTACTCTTGCTAAAGGTTTACTATATCCAGAAATGTACATATACATAGTCTTGCCAGTTGTTGCTGGATGACACACAGGTTAAGCCTTTACACAAATGTTTGGCATGAAACAGTCATTAATATGTGATCTCCTTCTAATAAGCCAGTGCTGTTCAGGAGAGTAGCCTTCTAAATTGTCATTGACATGGGTTATTTTGCCCTTTTCTTAAGGCACTTAATGACCACCCAATTGCTTTCAGTGATTAGGTCTTCCATTTGCCAACAAATATAGCGTTTTAAGTGTAATTTGCATCCTATAACAAAATGTCTTATTAATATAAATTTCCAATTACTCTTGTGCTTGCCTATTTTTCTGTAATATTTCTATGTCTTAACTTGTGTGCAAAATAAATTATTACATTTAAATGTGCAATCTTACAATTAGCAATACAGTAATTATACAAAATATACTTACTTTTGATTATGGGGTCATCCCTGCTCCCCATAATAGCATCTTCTAAATCAGTTTGCACACCTTTATTATTGAAAGACTGACTGGCATCTTCCACCTCCATATTTTCTTTTTCACATTTTTCTAAAATTAAAAATCAACAGCATAAGTTATAGACACCCAAATGACAGTTAGCACTATGTTGTCATTCAGTGGAGTATATTAAGTCGGTACTTAATGTTATCCTCAGCATCATTTTACAATTATTATGGATTTATCTGCAAGTATTGTACATCAAACATTTTATGTGGTTTCTGATAATACATGCCTCAAGGGAGGTTTCATTTTGACAGCAATTTGTCAGTGGTTATCTCTGTAATCAAAGTACTCTTTCTAATGTTAATGTAGCAAAAGAAATAATGAAAATGTATTTAAGAAAACAAATACTTTACATATCACTGCTTATCAACTAGTTAAAATTCGAAAATCAATAGTGTATATTGTAACGTACAATACTAGTTTTACTGAAATGAACAGGTATCAAATGACTATTGCAGTATATCACAAGACTAAGTTCTGTTAGATGACAGAGTTACTGCAATAACACGGTGTCTAATATAGAAAAGCCACAGCAACTTTCTTGCAGATACCAAGATGTCCGCACAATTTAAATCTGAGAGTTACCATAGTAGAGAATACAGTTCCATGAATTTATGCAATTTTCTTTCAAAAATACTGCAACCATTTATGGTAACAATACAACCCTTTATGTGACTACAATAAAACGTCAGAATAACTCATAAATGCAGCACACTATATGAACACGCATGTCAATAAATCCAATCATCACTTGTTACTCCTTACACAGTACCACCAAATGTTCTACTGCTATACACTACTCTTTCTGGTGAATACATCGCTTCTTGCAGGCTATTAGGAAGAAGCAAAAACAGTTGAGTGAAAGATTAAACTTGCCCTCAAAAACTCACTGCAATGCATTCATCTTGGAATACGGAAGGTTCATATTACATTAATACGCATAGATGCCAACAATTAAAAAATAATTTCCTAAGACACATTGCTGAAGAGCAGGTATATCAATACAAATAACCTGTAATGAGACTATTTATATAATGTTTCTCCACCACCAAAAGACACTTTATACAGATTTAAGTACCTACAATCAAGGTCACCATGTCCTCCAAAGAAAGGAAACAAATACAGTTGTTTCAGGAAGAGAGGACTAGTAGTAATTCACAAGGAAATATGCCCAGAATGCTTTCTGGTTTCTTAACGCCAATTTCAAAATCAAGGTAAATTAATGCTTCTGTAACAGATTTCGGCAGTTGACTGGATATAAAAATCATCAACTCCTCTTGCACATTACCAATATATTTAACCAACTACTGTCAGTATTAGACCTCTGCAATACAGCACTTACTGCATTTATGATTTTAGTTTATCCCTTCCTCCAGCTGTCCTCAACTCAGCCAACCAAATATTTTTTTCCTGAAAAGCTTAAACTGGGATCATAATCACGGTCTCCTACTAAATTGAGTATTTGTAACTTACAAGGTATTTATTTTTACATTAAATGTTGTCAACTGCTATTCTGCAACATGTGATGGTTATTTATCTAAAACTAAAATTCAGGAAGCATGCTGGGTACTATAACCACAGCTGCATTTAGTACATTTAACAGGCATGTGGTTAAAAACAATGCTAGTTAACATAGACAAAACCTTGCAACTTGTTTTTCGCATTAAAAATTTAGCATTTAAAATGTGTTCACAGTGTGTTAAATGATTCTCAAAACTTCCTGCAACATTTAGTGTGGTAAAAAAAAAATCATCATACAGCTTCCAATCAAATAATCATAAATTTCTGCATTGTAAAAAGTACAAAATCAGGATATCTACAAAGATAAAATACATAGATTTGCAAAATAGCCATATCTCACCATAAACAAAGTCATTGGTTGTAGCTAATACCATTCTAATCAGTAGGACTGGAGGTCAGTACCTGCTGGAGCAGTCACAATTGGCTAGCATGTAAACATTGCTAATAATTAAAGTGAATGGGAAAAGCTCAGTCTATAAGCAATGCATTTCAATGGACTTTCTGTGACCACTGAAAATGTACTGAATGTACAGAAGAATGGGAAAAACTGATTTTGCTCAGCAGAGTTAAATCGACTAGGGTTCACTGATTGTAAAATAAATTAATCTTTAATAGATTGGAGAGACGGAGAATTCATGATTTACTTGGGAGATTTTGAGATTCGGAAATTTTATAAACAAAATTGACCTCTGATAGATCTTCCCTTTAATGTCTCTGAACATTGCAGATGTTGAAATTGATGCAAAGCGAACAACTGTCAGAAAGTGTATGTTTGTACAGGTCCATTCCGCTTACATTATTTTTTGGACTAATAGTGCAATAGAGTTTATACGTTTTGAGAAAGCACAGAACACTTTGAAGTGACATACATGTGTATGAGGCGTAAAATAAATATGTTCTAGCTTGTTATGTCAGAATAAACCTTATGTTACATTAGTTACCCAGGTTTCTGCTTAAAAACAAAACAAAAAAACACAAGAGCCATATTCCTCCCAGATATCTGCCAATCTCCAGTAAGCCGTGAAATAGTAGATCATCTTTAATAAAAATCGATCACGATATCAACTGTCTTGGTTTCCTAATTGAAATAAAGTTACATAAAGCCAAAATTACAAATGGCAGAAATTTTGAACCCATTGGTGACCATTGTGCTAGGCTAAGACAAGGCAAATATAGGGGGCAACTATTTTCTCTGTATTGGGCTTTGAGTGTCCACTTTGTGCCCCTGTAGGGGTGCATGGCTAAATGTGTTGGGGCTGAACGAGGGTGCGCATATATGCAAATGATAATAATCACTACAATGTGGCCAGTTGCACCAAACCTTTTCCTCCTCCTTGGGAGGTCAGTACTGCCTGCTATTTCAGTAGAGACAAGATAAATGTAATACCTAAATATTGCATATGGTACAACTCTGAGACAGATGAAGCACTGGGACTCTTTGTACATTATTACTGCATGAGCTCAAAAGGTCTTACTCCTACAGTAATGCCAGAAAGATCAATGGAAGGCTGGAATCCATTTATTTGTAAAAGTCATTAACATTCACTCTTTGCTAAGATTTTCCACCTCTCTTGAGATACAGTTTTAACAAAGTGACACAATGTCCTCCATAAGCATGTGCCCATTATATTACAAATGGGTATTTGCTCTCCAAAAACCTGATATAACAATGTTGGGTGGCGGATACAGTGATTACAGCTTTCTGGCCACAATTTTCGGGTCACATTCTAGCTCACATAACCATATGTCCGAAACTGTACCTGTGCATACATGAAATATGTGTACAGTATGCACTAAAGCATACAACTGATGTATTCATGTTGGCAGGCTTAAGTTGTTTTGATTATTTAACCACACTCATTGATATCATATTTGTATGGTTCTCTTTTTGCTGATCTTGGCATGCTTACTCAGCCTGATCACTGCCACCTGCCCTGACCTCATGTCTGTTATACCGCCTTCACAGTTATATTTGGAAGAAATTATAAAATGAATAGTGCTGCCTTATAAAATGAGCCTAGTTGGCCTATACTTTAAATACAACTATTACAATTCTGTACTGTAGATTCCGGTTCCTCATCTGACCCAAGTCTGTCTGATGACGCAGATTTTGTAGTAGCGATTGGAGTGGTCAGGCGAGTGGAATAGAGGACCAAAAAAAAAACAAAAAAAAAAAAAACTCCCCCAAAAAAAACCATTTGCTTAACAATGAGCAAAAGAAGTCGCTCTAGGCAGAATACTCTGGGAGTTGTGACCTTTAATAGTTACTACCAAAAATTATTTTTTGCAGGAAGCTTGAAAGATCAATGAAATGTGATGAAAACTATTAAAGTAGAGGTGAGTGAAGTTTCACCATGAATTTGGATCTGAGTGAAATCTCACCTCAACAAAACCATTCCATGAGGTGCAAATGTAGAATTGAACAAATATTACACAGAACAGTTTTGAAAATTTTGCACATCTCTACATTATCAAATGGCTACTGGCATTAATTACATGCATTTTTCCATTGGTTTTAACGTTTGTATAATGCATGTAAATCGTGGCAACACTAGAAAACATTGTTTCTAATGTCACAATACACACTTGCCTTTTCCCTAGTGATGTTCTGTTTTGTAAATGCATTGGAGAAGAATACAGTGAGCCCCAAACAATGGTTAAAAACCTGAGTGAAAACTCATAACCCTAGTGTATAAAATGTTTAGGTAATAATTGCTCGCTCTCTCTGCTATGTTCCACAAGGGAGTAATAGTATATTTTCGGGACATATTAACAGAACTGTTGAATAAATGGGCAATAAATCGGACTAAAAGTGATTAGCATACCACCACAACTCTTTCAGTGAGGCCACAGAGGAGTCAGGTTTTGGGAAAGATAACAAAAGATTAGAAAACAACAAGAGTACAGAAATGATTATGGAAATGATCAGTTTTTGAGGAATAGTCTGCTACTAAAAAGACTTCCAATCCTTCTGGATCCTTCTCCCCAGACTGCAGATTATGATAAAAGAGTATGCTAGTGTAGTTCTCTCTTTTCTGTGTTTTATTACAGTTTCATAAATAAATGATGATATATATATTTATATTTATAGAGAGAGGTATTTGTGTGTATCTAATATTATACATACATCTGAAAGCAAAGCAGAAAATTAGTTTTGTCACGTGAGTGAACATTAAAAGTCAGAGTGGTTGTGCATGTTGGAACGTGTAGCACATTGCAAAGTGCTCATAGAAAAACAATTGTTAAAAGATTGTTTAAATTGTTGCTGTGTTTGTAAATAGAGTACAGCTATGTATACAAAATACCCACTTAAAGTGTAGTGTGATGTTACTGTATATATTTTTATATCAATGTCTCAGTAGCACTGTAATACTATTATGGAGCACTGAGGAGAGAATAAGATACCAGTGTATTAATAAAATGATATACTTCAGACTTGAGCAAACATGAGAAAAGTGTTTGCTTGAAGAGTTTTCAATCTATGCATCAAAACTGCCCTTTCCTTACACTTTGTAATAAACTGTCAAGCTTGTGGTAGTTTTTGGGATACAGAGAATTTGTCAAATATCAATGTGTTCAGTTTGAATTGTACAGGTGAATTGTACAGATTCACATACAATGACTGAGTTTTCCTGTTCCATGCTTTCAGTATTACCTGTGTGTATTTTTTTTATTTTGCTAAAGAAGAAAACAACTGCTTAACTGCTAGATGACAGAGCCTCTTCATTTTTCAGTTTTACTGAGTTCCAATGTTATGACTCGTAGCCATAAATCTTCATGACATTCCATTACAGATGCAAAACACTTCCTGAAACTTTCAGTGACTACTTGTGTGCAGCCTGCTAATTGTAGTTTCACTATCACACCCTTTATGATCATTTACACTTACTTGTCAAAAATGGATGCATATCTAATGAGCCCTAATCATAAAAAATATATACATGTGTTTTTCAAGTATCTCAGTTTATAAAGGTATGTATTTATTTATTGAGAGAGAGAGAGAGAGAGAGAGAAAGAGACTAGAGTCAATTTGATAGCAGCCAATTAACCTCCCACGCAAACACTGGGAAACATACAAACTCCACAAAGATAAGGCCATTGTCATGAACAGCACTTACCTGAGCCTGCGTGATGCGTGTGAGACACAGGGTTAACCAAAAAACAACCACCTGGTCTGTCTAAAATGATTAAATCCTTCCTTATCTATGCCACACACTAGCTTTGCGGTACCAACTATGCTACCACCAAGGTTTTTTTCTGAGAAGAGCTGACATTCTTATTTAGGAAGCCTTCGGTTCTTCCTAGAATTAATCTAGCACAATTTACTTTAATCAGAGTTAACATAAACCTCAATGTTCTTCTTGTTTTAATTAAGTAGCGTCTTGACCAAACTATTTCAGGAATTCGTAAGAACACAGAGATTTGAACTTAAGTGTAAATTAATATGGAAAATACATCCACAATGCTTAAGGTAAAAAAAGTAATAAAAGGCATACAAATATAACGCAATTGTTTCTTATAAAATAAAAAGGATAAAACACAGAATTGATGACTCACTGATAATCAAGTTTCTGGTGCTGGGAGAAGCAGGAAAAATGGGACCCTCTTCAATCTCAAATTGACTCCCCAAGAGTGAACAAAAGCTTACATTTACACTACAGTTTTTAAACAAAGTTGCAGGGCCCACAGCCCCCCACCCTGTGAGGTCAAAACCAACAGGACTGTAGAATGCAAATTAGGGTTTTATGATTCTGCTGCAGAAACACCTTTTAAATCAGGTTTTGTCACTAACTGTCCTAACTTTTCACCAGTAGGACTTACAAACATGATTTTAACTCCACACAACATGTCATAAGTTTCCCTTCATCTGCATACCACACATGCCTCTGGTAAGTATGATATTGGAGAAAATTATATGATATTTTCCTGTGGCCCTATTCAGCTCGAATCTTTCATTAACATACAACACTGTCTCTGCAGTCGGCATGTCTGGGGCCTCCCAAACATGTGTTAGATTTCATTGTCTTGAAAGAGATATCCTCAAAAAGGCTTTCACGTTTGTGACCTGCCATAAAGGATACCATGTGCTACAATTATCTACCAGCCCCCCTGGGTAGTTTAACATAGAAAAAACCCATTGATCTAAACAGCTTCTCTGAGAGCCATGTCACACTATTTCTAGGAATCAATTCACAAACACATATTTGCAGATTTATGCCTAAAAATTAGCTTGCACATGACAGCCATGGTTGGGAATTGAACTCATGACCCCAGTGGTGTATATTATATATATATATATATATATATATATATATATATATATCTCTATCTGTATATACATATACACACACACTTTATGGGCAAAAGTATTTGGACGCTTGACCATTACACCAATAGGGACTGTAATAATATTGTATCCAAATACATATACCTTAATATGGAGTTGGTCCCTCTTTTGCAGAAACAACAGCTTACACTCTTCTTGGTAGGCTATCCACAAGATGTTGGAATGTTTCTGTGGGAATTTGGGCCCATTCATTCTGTAGAGCATTTATGAGGTCAAGCACTGATGTTAGACAAGAAGGCCTGGCTTGCAATCTCCATTCCAGTTCATCCCAAAGGTGTTCCATGGGGTTGAGGTCAGGGTTCTGTATAGGCCAGTCAAGTTCTTCCACACCAAACTTAACAAACCATGTCTTTGTAGTCTTTGCTTGTGCACTGGGCACAATCATGTTGGAAAAGAAAAAGGCCTTCCCAAATTGCTGCCACAAAGTTGGAAGCACAGCATTGTCCAAAATGACTTGGTATGCTGAAGCATTAAGATTGTCCTTCACTGGAGATAAGGGGCCTAGCCCAAACCCAGAAAAACAACCCCATACCGTTATCCCTTCTGCACCAAACTTCACAGCTGGCATAATGCAGGTAACATTCTCCAAATATCCGCCAAATCCAGACTCGCCCATCTGACTACCAAACAGAGAAGAGTGATTCGTCACTCCACAGAACACGTTTCCACTGTTCCACAGTCCAGTGTTGGTGTGCTTTACACCACACCATCCAACATTTGGCATTGGTCATCATGACGTGAGGTTTGTATGCAGCCGCTGGGCCATGGAAACCCATTCCATTAAGCTCTTGCGCACAGTCTTTGTGCTTACATTAATGCCAGTGGAAGTTCAGAGATCTTCAGATAACGAATCAGCAGAGCGTTGGCGATTTATGCATCATGCACCTTAGCAGTCGTTGACCCTGCTCTGTGATTTCACGTGGTCTCTGCTTTGTGGCTGGGTTACTGTTCTTCCTAAATGCTTACACTTTCTAATAATATCATTTACAGTTCATCGTGAAATATCCAGCAGGGATGAAATTTCACAAACTATCTTATTGCAAAGGAGGCATCCTATTACAGTACCACGCTTGAAGGCACTGAGCTCTTCAGAACGACTCTGTGCCACAAATGTTTGCAAGTGGAGACTGCATGGCTAGGTGCTTGATTTTATACACCTCTGGCAATGGGTCGGATTGAAATACCTCAATTCAATAATTAACAGGTGTGGCTAAATAATTTTGTCCATACAGTGTGTGCAATAATATATATTATATATATATATAATCTTTAACATCAATCATGCTTTAAAATTGCACTTCTATATAGAGTTCGTTGTGTAACATATGTTACACAAAGAACAAAGAAAACTTTAAATAAATACGCCTGTACAGCATCCAACTCCATGTTAAGAAGTTGAAACAACACTGTTCCCATTTCTCCATATGAAGATGAAAAAATAAAAGGAAAAACTCTTAAGTGTTTGTTTGATAAGTTATATTGGCAAATAGTGATTTTCGTTCACAACAGTTTCTTTTGATTTATTTTAAAATGGCATGAAAACTACACAGCTAATACAGACCAACAGCACATCTCTGTGGATTCACTTCAAAACATGTGCAGTAGGTGAACATCAACCATAATATGCTTCTATACAGCATGAACTTTAAATATGTAAGGCAGGACAATCAATGAATATCTATAGATATCATCCACTGATGATTATTGCTAAAATACTACAGTGGGTAAAAAGTCAATAGTATTAAGTGGTTCTTTTTTTAACATACAAGTTAAAATAGATGTTCCAAAATAAGTACAACCCTCCATACCCAAGGCAGTTTGAAACAATTTTAAAGCATTGAGTTTATGTAATACTTTTTGACCAACTAGCACAGTGGATAGGGGAGAGGAGGCTATACTAAACAAGCCTTGCTTTGATAATATGGAGAACCCCGTTTAATGTTCCAGAAATGCGTAAATTAAAATTTACATAGCACAATTCTCATTTTAGATAGAAATCCTGTGTGACTATCCAGAACTAAACACATTGTGGGTGGACATATATTAGTTACAGAAATACTAACTTACAGAGACACAGAGAATGACATCCAGCATATAGAACATCATATGTGGTGCTGTGTGCAAGTGTTTATGCCTCAATGTTACAACAAACTCATAAAAATTAAAGTAAAAGTAATGCAATCTATAACTGGTCAATGTTTGCAAAAAAAAAAAGTTACATTTAACACTGCCAAGCATTGTTGTGAATTCCTTTCATATAACAACAACTGCTTTATACTAGAATTGCTTGTGTTTTAGTTTAGATCTGTGTACATGATTCACTGATAAACAAGCTTGTGAATAACCCCTTGTAAAGTTTTCTGTGATGCATAGTCTGCAGAAAAATCATTAGTTGACATAAGCAAGAAATTAAAATAACTTTATGTGGTAAATAAAAAAAACAAAAAGCAGAAATTAGGTAGCAGGTTAGAGACAGACAATTTCCAGTCAAATGAAGGCATGTCTGATATACTATTTTTTACTTAGAAAAGCATACTTGCATTATTTGTGTTTGTTGAGGGACTTGATGGCAAACACCGCTATAGTTAAATAACAATAAATAAAAAATAAAACTAATAGTAGGTCAAAATCAGTAAGGTCAGTGATTTTGCTCCACTACAAAGAGGAATATTGAAAATCATGTTTTATACACAAACATGATGTAACCCATAGCAAAATGATTCTTTATTTCATTTCTGCAAACTGAACTAGAAAAGAACATTACATGAGCCAGGTACTACCCTAAAGGGTTGTTACTTACAGCTGCAAAACTGAGATGCTGAGTGTTTTAACCTCCCCACAGCACTCCACCAGGCGCCCGCAGTAAATGTAAAGACTACACTATGTTGAAGATTGGATAGGGGATACTGTATCATTTACTATATATGTATTATATATGGCTACTAGCAGGTTGTTAGCATGTTTTCCCAAAAAAATGATTCTCCAGTCTTTAGTATCAATTTGCGAATAGGCATTTCTGGAGGATTGAGAGAGTCTTCTTCTTTCATTGTACTGTCCACTGACTTGCATGTCTTCTCGCTGGGAAAACAGTGTAACGGGTACTCTTTAATGACCGTGCCATTAACATTCTTTGGCATTAAAAACATCACAATATTTATTCAAACTACTTAAGCCTCATAATTTAGAAATTTTCACTTTAGGACAGAGGTGTTCAACTAGATTTTCATACATATATGATTGATGATAATTTTAACATTATTTTCATAGAATACTTCATTTAAAATATACTTTGCTGTATGAGATGCCATATCAGCAGACACAGTCACAGCAATAAACAATGTGTGTGCGCGTGCATATGTTTATATGTATGTATTTATTGTTATGCAGAGTTCACACTCCACTAATAGCTGACTGTTCTACATGAAGCAGTGACATTTATACCAAAGAAAAGTGACATTCCTAAAGCTTCAGTCACATAAATCGGCCTTGTCAGCTGTTACATTTCAACCAGCCAACATTTCAGCACTGAATGTAAGAATTATATGCTTCCCTCTAGAAAAACAATGCATTCTCCGCAGACTCAAACGTAGGCTCCAATCAAGGTGTTTTGCATTGTTACTTTGATCTGTGACCTAAAAGCTAAAATGTGCCAATTTTTTACTTTCTAGGTATTTAAAGGGAGTTAAACATTTTTTCCACACACATACAGCCACTCACCAAAATATCAGTGAAAAATTCAAGAAGCACAAGGCCACAGAGAGTGCTCTCACACAGGTTACTGACTTCCAAGGAGAAGCTTGGGGAATCATTTATGAAAATGAAAAAAATGCAAAGTGCAGTTAAGAACTGGCATGATACGAAGAGTTTATAGTTACTTTTCTCCAATGTTATTTTCACCTATTATTCCTTAAATAAATGTGGCTCAACCAATATTCAGGATACAGCACAATGGCAAATGTCAACACAAAGCTCAATATTTCACATTTAGACAAGGTATACATAGAAAAAATGAGGTAAATACCTTGAGCAAGAATAAAACTTATTTACTGAATATCAAATTTAAAACATAAAAAAGGTACAGGATAAACAGGATCACACTGGATGCTTTTCAGATTTGCAGTCCTGTACCAGGTGTGAGATCTCTTGAAGCCAGCTGCAGCCATTCTGTAGTATATCGTAGGGCACTCATGGGCTTCAGTGTACGTACTTTGTTCAAGGTTAACAAATACATCATCAACTTTTCTTTAATATATTTCAAGTAATATTGTTTGTTTTAATTCACAATATGTAATGAAGCCTAGCCATTTAAAAGGAATGCACTGATCAAAACACTCATAAGATATAACAAAATACAATGTACATGATTTGGTTGGTTTTTTTTAAATAATTGTACAATAAAATACTGCTGCTCACAAGAATAATATAATTAGGTGTGGTTTCTAGAACTATTTTGCTTCCTTAGTAAAGAGCTATCATTAATACATGTGTCATAGGAGAGTGGACAAAATGTTGCAAAGCGTATCATTAATGTTTAGTTTTTGCGACTAAAAAAAAAATCTGCTCTTTGAGTTTGCTGTGAGGCATTCAGAGGCTGAAAACACTTCGTTTAACACTTCAGTAGAGATTTAGTAAGTGCCTCCGGGTATTTAGAATAAGTAAGCAAATACATTTCTAGTATCAAATGAATTAACCAAATCCTTCTTGCAAAAAAAAAAATACTGTGTATATTATGAGGTGCATTTGTTTAGAAAATATGAGTCACAAAAGAAACTAATTAATGGTTGTAAATAGATTGCTGCAGACATAAGAAAATCATATGGACAATGTTTTGATTAAAAGGTTCCCAAATGTAAATTCAGATGCATTAGATTAAGTTATTTTGAAAAAGCTCACATTACACCAGACAATTGCAACCAAAAAAAACACATCAATTTTTATTACTGTAGCCCAAAGAATTCTTGTTTTTATAAGTAACAATGTATGATTATAAAACATGAAACTTGTACAGTAGTAGAAAGACTATTTTTGTATACTACTGTAAAATGCATTGCTATGCTGCTGTCAAATAGCTACATTAAAAATTATAGTGCGTAAACAACTTTAGCTTTAATTAAACCTCTTGGAATCATCAATTTCTACAGCAGCTAAGAGACTTACATTGCTTTACTAGACATTTTAATAATGGAACACAGTAGATCTGCACAACACCTTGCTGTTAAAAAGGGTTACCATTTAATGCACTTACAACAAATTCAGCAATTGAGAAGCAAAATTGCAATTTAATTGGTTTATATTCCAGTAACGTGGATGTTCACCTAATTTAGAGAACCTTTGTTTATTTACTTGTTTCGGTTTAGCCTTGATAAGGCTTATTTGTGATCTCTTCTTCATAACAACAACTGATCTTTTCATTTAAGCTGGCCACACAAGGGGACATGTTACCTCTTGATGTAACCATACTCGGGCTGAGTTGGCGGTTTTTGTTTGGAATTTCTGGGGCAACAGACACTACAAAGTAGACCCAATATCAGCTGTGATATTGCAACATGTGTGTCCAACACTTAAGTTGGCCTGTAATTCCCAGCAAGCACAGGGGGAGCTCATAACATTACAAATCCCCTATTTGGTTGTCCCACTGACTGCAAAGGAAAATAACTGACCAGATTGCATGAAGCGGGCACAGTTTGGTTAATTTTCTGTTTATATATTTTATGCTGAACACACATGGGACAATTTTGTTGTTTAGCCTGAGTGCCAAGCAACAGGATAAGTGTAGTAATTGGCCATATAAACTACAAAGATATTCAGAATTTGGGCTGAGTAAGGTACAGTCGGAAGATGACCAGTATTGTCCTGTGTGTGATTATGTCTGAAAATAATCTAGGGAATTTTGATTGAAATAAATATAATTGGTATGTTGACCATTTTAGGGTGATTTTGCCAATAATGATGTGTTACTAGCTTTATGGACAAAGCTGTCTGACCGTCAGTAGGATTCTACATGGTGTGAATAATTTCTAGATTGTTGTTATTTGCCTTTAGTGCAATAATTGTAATGCTGTATACTACAATTCCTAATATGTAGTATCGACCTATGCAACTAGGTGAAAAACCCAACTCATTTACTGAATGAATTTGAACAATACTATAAAAAAATAAGACAACCCCATTTTTCAATCATATAATCATTAGTATTGTAGCAGGTGTCCCTGGTTATTCATCCACAACCAAAAATTAGCATTTGCATTTGACTTCCAAAATACACTTTCAAAACTCACAACATTCCTGATAGGAAATTATGGATAAACCAGGCACACCTAAGGCAACAGACATAAAAGAACGAGTAAAGGCTTTAAGTATTGTTTGGTTTTTTAAAGTTAAATGCTTAACACACAATCAATCTGAGATCTTTTATTGTTTTCTTGCTAATCTATCGGCTCAGACTGCTCAAGAAATAAATCCCAAACTTAGACCCATAATCCATAATGCTTGGCGAACTCAGAAAGAATACATTCATGAGAGAGCCAGACTGCAAAATAGATTTCCTTATGCAGCAATGCATATAATAAATAAACGTTGCTAGTGTTACTGCCACGTCAGCTGGATGGTAAAGATAACATACTTTTAAACATCTATCTGTTCTAATAACAATGCACTCCTCTGTTTTCTGATCTTCGATATTATATTTTGGTGCAAATGTTAAAAGCTGAAGGACATTTGATCTTGAAAGAGGAACTTCTTAACTGTCAAGAATGTGATCCTACTAAAATAAAATATTTATCAGTACACGTTTAAAAGTACATAGTAGCTTGTATTATAAACAGATATAAAATTACAAAACAAATTTGAGCAAGATATGTGTTTTATTAGTCTGAGAGTACAAAAAACATTTTCAATGGTGCACATTTGATTTAACATGCTTACTCATCCACTGACATGTATGTTAGTAAGAAACTTTAGCTCAAACAGTAATTTTAATACATCACAAAACATAATTGCAAATATCTTTCCCTGGTTTTGAACGTATTAATGTAACACTAATCACTACAATCATTGTGATTTTCCAGCCACAAAACACAGCAATCTGAAGTTAGTTGTGAGACTTGTTAGGAGTGCTATAGGGTGCCAGGGAATCTGTTTCTGTTTGAATAGTGAATATCAATATATCTTGTGAACACTGCAGATTTTCTGGATGGAAAAAAGCAACATTTATAATGCTGCTATGAAACAACCTTAACGAAAATACTTCCAAACTATGTGAGAGACCAATTCTGCATTAAATAGAAGCTTAATGGAACGCCATATCGGGTGGTCACCACCTAAAGGAGCTCTGCAGCAAAAGAGCATTTACACTCAGTTCATTGGATTATGCATTCCTGCAGTTTACCCTAATCTGTAGCCTACACAATCAGGCATCTGTGGACCCCTCTTGAGCCAGAAACAGGGCCCTGCTGACCCAGTCAGCCGTGACCACAATAATAAGAGCGGGGTCTGTCTGCATCGCAGACCCTGGGTCAGACCCCCTCCTGGCACTATACTGCAACCCTCCTGGACTTCCTTGTCTGACCTGCAGTTAAGCCGCCACCGAATCTTCATCTGAAGACGCCCAACAGATTCACCTGGCACCTGAGGCCTGTATTCTGCATAGCAGCCACGGTCTAAAGTGCTGCTCACATCCCGCCCGCCAAACTTTCTGTTTCACAATCCCCACAATCAGTCAGCACGATTCTCCCCCAGCTTAGCCGAGAGGCAACGGACACCCCTGGCCAACAAATCTAACACATTTGCTCTCACCACGACTGATTCCACTCAGATTGACCCTAAAATCTGGCAAATGCAGACTCTGCCTCCTATACATCATAGCTGATCAACCAGAAATTCGGACAGATCACCTGTGGAAAACCACTTTACCACACTTGTACTGCATTTAGATTCAGCAGCCAGACCCATTGTGTGCCTGATATCACGCTGATACTTATTACAGACAGTATCTGAAACCACGCATTATTGGGTCACACCATTATGTGCTATGCTAAAACTGAATTATTAAAACTGATGACCATCCACTAACATCTTGACGCTTGAATGACGCCAACCCCTGCTATGTGCTGAATTAATGTGGATATGTGACAGGCTGCTTCTCCTCTCATGTCTTTCTATTGACTGATGCGGATTACTTTAACCTTACGTGAATAGACTTACTTCTACCTTCATGGGCAAAGACAGTAAGGACCTCAAAATATTTCTAGAAAAGTATAAGAATATGGGTTCTATAGATGAAGATACTGTGAATTATATATTGATTCAATATCCACGAACACCGGTCATATATATACTCCCGAAGGTACACAAAGATAGAGAAAATCCACCGGGGAGACCTATTGTGTCGGGGTCAGGATCGATTACCATCAACCTATCGGAGGTTCTAGATTCTTACCTGCAACCACTGGCACAAAAGTCTAGATCGTATCTTAAGGATACGACTGATTTTTTGAGTCATTTGTCAAACATCAATTGGGAGGATAATATGATACTAGTTACAGGGGACGTCAAGTCCCTATATACTATCATAACGCACAATATAGGATTAGAGGCTGTAAAGCAAAGTCTGGTGGACACAACTCTTTCAGAAGAAACAAGAAATTTTATATTGGAGGGAATAGAGTTTGTGCTGTTTCACAATTATTTTAGATTTGAAGGAGAATATTTTTTACAATGTATCGGTACTGCGATGGGCACCAGGTTCGCCCCAAGCTACGCTAATATATTCATGGCACAATGGGAAACAACACAAGTATGGTCAGGTCATGACTTTGGGGCGAGCCTGGTGTCGTGGCGTCGTTTTATTGATGATATTTTCTTCGTATGGAGAGGTTCAGAACAGGAACTACAGTCTTTCTGTGACCATCTAAATGGGAATGATTGTAACATCGAACTCTCATTCGAATGGAGTAAAGTTAGTGTCAATTTTCTGGACATTACGGTTTACATTGAAAATAGTCTCATACAAACCAAGACCTTCCATAAGCCAACCGATATAAACAGCTATATTGATTATAATAGCAATCATCATCGTTGTTGGCTAGATAGCGTACCTCTAAGTCAAATGACAAGAGTCAGACGAAACTGTACAGAGGGGAGGGTGTTTGAGCAACAGATAGAGGAGATGAAACAGAATTTCAGTCAGAAGGGATATACAGAGGAAACACTCAATAAAGCAGAGAAAATAGTGTATGATATCAAAAGAGAAGATCTTCTAGTCCCCAAGAATAAGGGCTTAAATAAGAACAGGAAATATGAATGGGCTTTTATTTCGGGTTTTAATTCTCAACATAAACAGATGGAAAAAACAATACAAAAATACTGGTACTTGTTAAGGCAGGATACAGTGATAGGGCACATGATTCCAGAAAAACCAACCTTCATATATAGGAAGGCCAATAATTTAAAGGATAGACTCATTAGGAGTGTCAGATAGAAGCAGAGGGTTCCATAGGTGTGCTCAATGCATTGCTTGCAGAACGTGTAAAATGAAACAGACTCTCACCTTAAATGGAAAAAAGATTCAGATAGAGCAATTTATTACCTGTCACTCTAAGAACGTAGTTTATGCTATCGAATGTAGCTGCCATAAAATTTATATAGGTAGAACCACCCGTCCACTAAAGGTGCGTTTAAGGGAACACCTCTATAACATTAGAAGAGGTTTGGAAACACATGCACTATCGCAGCACTTTAAAACTCACCATTCATGTTCTGATGAGCAAGTTATTGGTTTTTGGGGACTACAGAAAGTAGAGGAATCATGGAAAAACAAAGATATTGTGGGCCATTTATCCAGATCGGAAATGAAATGGATTTTTAATGCAGACACATTGATTCCAAAAGGCCTAAACTCAGATTTCGAATTAAAGTGGTTTTTATGATAATGTCACATCATTATTGTGGTTGTTGTTTTAATTTCTAGAATATATGGAAGTTATTTTAACAACACCATTTTAGAATGTCAAAGTTGATGTTAATTAGTTAACAATGTCAATGTTTATAATTATCTTTTTATATGTATGTATTTTTATATTTTATTTTTTACTTTTTCATACTTCACTGTGAGCCATACAATCGGATTCCCTCACGAACTTACCATTCAAACCACCATTGGAACAGAGACTAACTTTAGAGAAAAGGGAAAATAAGATTTTCGTTTCGGTGAGTCCTTGATACATTTCCAGCATGGACATATGAATGAAACGGAGAATACTATAAACATAAATGTGACCATGGCAACGGAGATCGAGCTCAAACAAATGGGATTCCGGAACTTCCGCTTTTTCAACTATACAACCAAGCCTCGTTCTGATTAGTGGGTGTGTCCGGGAGAATAAATAGGACGCTGGGCTCACAGATTATTACACCTTGAAAAAGACCGCTATTAGGTTGAAACGCGTTGGTTTTGAACAGCTGAGTCACCGGGATTGTCGGACATACGCACGGATGGATGGTATCGATTGGGGTGAGGGATACATCCACCTTGTTGTTGCATGCGAGAACTAATCCGCTTTCCGGTACGAGCAATATGTATTTGTATTTTATTTGATGTTTTATAAAAGGTAATGCACCAGATTGTTTTTATTCTTTTTATTTTTGAGTGAAAATCGCCAAGAGTACTATTTGGATCAAGTGAAACATCGTTGTATCCTCTGAGGGCCTGATTATTTCTACTATTGAGTAAGCGCATACCCTATAGGGGGCCTCCACAGAGTGAAAACACGGGTGTCATATGTACCATCAATATCTGGCACGGGCATATAGTCATAAAGGAGTGTTAAAGATTTATCAAGATCCTACTTTTGCCAACATACTTCACCATCAAAGTTTTCTTTCTGTGTATTATGTTTCATATTCTAGATTATTGAAATTTGGACATTGTTCCTATATGAAATATACATTCTTCTTCCCAGTGTGTGTGAAGACAGCGCCTAGTGTATGTATCGATCTATATATGTCCAAAGACAGGAAGGCGGCAGCTAAGGAGTCCACTCATGGCAAAGACACCTTACCGCACCCTGATTTGCACCTATATCTCAGGGCGGCTTTCTCTACTGATGCCTCAATCCCCCATTCGGGCAACGCAACACCAATGCAAGCAGTTGAACCAGTGCCCGTGGCGTCTCAATCACCCCCTAAAGACTATGCAGGTCTACACAAAATTCTCCAACATATGAAGTCCTTATCTACCAAACAGGACATATTAGACTTGGAACATAAAATGCAAGAGACAGTTTGCACAGCGGTTTCCAGCATTCATGCGAACATCTCACATATAGCAGCCAGACTCGCGTCTCTGGAAAAAGACAGACTACTATAATGAATATATTGCTAAGTTACAGGAGGTGGTTGCAAACCAAGCCTCCAAACTCAGGGATCTCTGGGGGAAAGTGCATGATTTAGTTAACAGATAACGCTGCAAAAACCTACAAATTAGGGGAATAACGGAAGACATACTGCCCCAGGGGATTGTGGATGTCCACACGAAGATCTTCAATGAGGTGTTGGGACTTGATCCATCAACCCGCATCATATGTGATAGAGCCCATAGAGCTCTGCGACCCAACGGAAAAACCAAGAGACATCATTTGCAGATTGCACTACCATACCCAACAAGAAGAGATCCTGAGGAAACTCAGGGACCTGGATAATATTGACTTTAAATGGACAAAGTTTAGATATTTCATGATCTTTTCTGGCACACTCTACAACAGAGGCGCTCTCTGAGACCTCTGACAGAGGACATCCGCAAATGCAAAGTAAAATATAGCTGGGAATTCCCCTTTAGTTTACTCACCAACCACGATGGGAAACAAGCAATACTGGTAGACCCCTTGGATCTTGGGAATATCTGCTCAATTTTGGACATTGCCCAGATACGTTTACCAGAATGGCAGGAAAGCTCCACTAAACTCCAACCTCCACCCCTTCCGCAATGGAAGCATTGGCAGCAAGTGTGTCGTTCATGCAGAAGTTCTAGAGATGTTCAGGCCCGTGACCTGTCTACAACCACGTGAACCGGAGACTGGTTCTATTAATCTGCCTCTTTAATATTACCCTGAGTAAAATATTAGGACCTCCAATTTTGGGAACTTATCCGTTATGTTTGCACAGTTAAACCACATATACATTTGTTCAATTCTTAGAGTGATAGTTGTATCATGGCCCTGCAATTAGTATTCCATTCGAACGTTTGGAAAGTTCCCCATGACACTGCATTTTAAAGTAGTGTCTGTTTTCACGGGATATCACATTTCTAATGCTAAATTTATACCTTGGTTATTCAACACAAATTGCTATCCAATTTAATTTATGTAATTTCTATTCAGTTTCAGCCTATATAATAGTCTTTGTCTCATGACATGTTAAAGGGGGTGGCAGCCGCCACACCCTCATTCTCTACACCGCTTGATTTTTCATACCCGTCACCATGTATTTGATTAATTCCTACATGGTCCTCAGGTGAGGTACTTTGTACTTGTTTTCATGTTTGTCTTGTTCCTTTGTCAAATATCTCCTCCTCTTCCCTATTTTTCCAAGCCTCCCCACTCTATGCTAATTTCAACCTCATTTCCCTCCCTGCTCCGCCTCCCCCGCCTTCAAACTCCTCCAGGCCCATAAATACGCTCTTTCCAGATCCCCCTTAACAAATGATGCCAGCAAATAATGTTTCAGGGACCCCTTTATCTTTAGGACACCCCCTCAAAATATATTCCATTAATGCTAAAGGCATAAATGTACTAAATGGACGCAGGCATTACATTAATTCCATTCTGATCGGGCCGATGTGGTATTCATTCAAGAGATCCACTTTAAACTAGATTCTGCGCCACTCCTACTGAGTAACATCAACCTCATGCCTTCAATAGCAATAATCCTGTAGGGAAAACAAAAAGTGTTTTACTCTCCGAGTCTCTACAACTCTCTGATGTATCCCGTCACTCCGTTGGCGAAGGCAGAGGGCTACTTGTATAATGTAAGAACTTCCATCACCAATTTAGGTTTATCAATGTTTATGTTCAGAATATAAACCAGACAACCTTCCTAGCAGCGACCCTGGATTTTCTGTAACCCCATGTGGAAGGTGTGGTAGTGTTCAGTGGAGACTTTGAGCCCCACCTGAGGTGTTCAAGGCCGGATGCAGAGACATCCAGTAATATGTATCGCAAGGCAAGATGCATTCTCTATGACTTCCAGCTGGCAGATTCTTGGCATCTCAAGCACCTCCAAGGCAGAGACTTCATCTTTTATTTATAGTCCTACAATGTTTATTCCAGATTAGACTACCTACTGGTAAGTCACAGGCACCTACACATGATCCAACGTACAGACATCGGCCAAATAGCTTGGTCAGACCATGCCCCAGTGTCCGTTAGCATGCATATTCCTCTTAACACCCCTAAACAATGGACATGGAGACTTAACGAGTCCCTCGTGTATGACACTTACTGCAAAGACCAAATAGGTGCCGTTATAGAAGATAATACCACTCATAATGACTCTGAAATGTCCAAGGTGACCTTCTGGGAGGCTCACAAATGTGGCTTACATGGCAAAATCATCCAATTAGGGTCAATGGTCAAATGAGAGAAAAATGTTCTAAAAGCCAATCTTTTATTTCAAATCAGAGACTTGAAAACTACCCTTAAATCCTCTCTGGCCAGTGACAAAACGAAATTGGCACATGATAGGTGCTGGCACAAATATTTCAAACGGGCAAACAATGCCTGACCTAACATTTGGCTAGGTTTAAGAGCCCAACGTGCGGGCCTATTTAATCCAATCGATAAAGGGGACCTAGCTTCAGAATTCCATGCCTACTACTTTGGGCTAATTAACATTGCAAGTTCTACTCCTCTGATAGACTCAGATTTAAAACGGGAGCAAATTAAAGCATACATTCAGAGATGCAACTTCCCTACGCTCTCAGAACTGGACAGATGCTAGACCAACCTTTTACCTTGCAGGAACTAGAGGAGGAAGTTGCTTCCACACCATCTGATAAAAGCCCAGGGCCAGATGGTTTTACCATTGTCTATTGCAAAATGTTTGGCCAGGTGTTAAATCCGCTTTTTCTATGGCTGTGAATGAAATTTCTGACAAGTCTGGCTTCTCCTGTCAGTCGCTCGAAGCACACATTACAATTATCCCTAAAGATGGAAAGGACCCCTCCCTGTGCTTCAGTTATCGTCCGATCTCCTTATTAAATGTAGACCAAAACGTTTTGGGTGAAAATGACGACAAACCGCCTAAAGACCCTCCTGCCAGGCCTAATAAGCAGCGGCCAAGTTGGCACTCACCTACCCTTTTTTTATGCACCGACGCTGAAAAGGCCTTTGACAGGGTGGACTGGCAATTTCTAGAAGGCATGCTGGAGCATATGGGACTGGGTCAGATCGGTCTTTACGGAATCTTTTCACTTTACAAAACCCCCACAGCGCGTATTAAGATCAATGGCTCTCTCTCAGACTCACTTTTTATTTACAATGGCACTCGTCAGGGATGTTTGCAGTCCCCATTGATCTTTGTACTATGCATGGATGCTCAGGTTCGGTAGATGAGGAACAATCCTGATGTGTCTGGGGTGAGGGTGGGGGTGATGGAGCACAAATTAGCCCTCTTTGCAGACAACCTGCTTGCAATGATTACCAACCCCTTGATCTCATTATCTAACTTGATGCTTGAATTTGAGGGATTTGGGACATTTTTAATATTAATTACACCAAATCTATGGCTCTCCATCTCACTGCTCGTTTTAGAGGGCCTTAGATGCTCCTTCCCCTTCCCCTGGCACTCCTCTCAAATTAAATACCTAGGGGTTTTGCTGCCAAAAGATCTCTCCAGCTTGTAAAAAAAACAATTTTGGCCCATTAATTCCCAAATTTTGGGAGGACTTTGGTCACTGGCATTCCCAAGGCTTTTCTTGGCTAGGGAAGATAAATATAATCAAAATGAACATTCTTCCCAAGATTTTATACCTTCTCCAAACTCTCCCAATACATATTCCCCCTAGGATTTTCCCTAGATCTACAAAGACTAGTTTGCGAGTTTGTTTGGGTGGGTAAATCCCCCGGATTTCGCCATGACCTTTTGTATAAGCAGAAGACACAGGGGGCCTTCAGATCCCCCACTTCACTAAATATTATCAGGCTGCATTCCTTAATAGAGTAATGGAGTGGACTAGAGCGGCACCTTGTAAGCAGTGGATTCATATTGAGGGACAGGCGATGGGGAACTCTACAACCATACTTCCCTGGCTACCCAAGCTTGCACACATCCTACATCCCACCATTGGCCCTACTCTCCAATGCTGGGCCAGGCTCCAAACCTTGAAATTTATTTCTTTCCCATTATCGTGTCTCACCCCCCTGACTGCTAATCCTGACTTTACACCTGGATCTTCCCAGGGGCCTTTAAAACTTGGTCCACAGACAAGATACTCGGGAGTGGCCAGCTGGTGGCTAGTGGATGAGTCCGTGCCTTCTCTTTATTGCGGGACAAGCTGAGCTTGCCTGCTTTTGAGTTTTGGCTATAGCTGCAGGTTAGACACTATTTACAATCAAGAGACGTTATGGAAGGTGAAGCCAGGAATCTGACTAGCTTTGAGGAGTTGTGCTGCATCTCCACCGGATCAAAACAACAATTTACCAACTGCTCATTGTTAAATTATACCCCACGTTACCTGGCTATGCTGGTGCCTGGGACAGAGATTTGAGGAGACAAACTTCTTAACAATTTTGGGCCAAAGCTTTCCAATATATTATGGCAAGCTCCTCTAGCCTTTCAGTGGAGGAGACATGTATAAGGTCCTTTCTCGCTGGTACAGATGTCCCCCCCAACTTAGCAGAATGCAACCGGGTGTCTCGGGGTCATGCTGGAGATATGGTTCTGGGCCGGGAACTGCCTTTCATATATGGTGGTTGTGCCCTGTGATAGCGTCTATTTGAGCCAAAGAGAAAATAGTTACAGAGCAAATCATAGGTAACTCTGCCTCCCGGAAGGACTTCTGGTTATTCGGTGTCTCGAATGCCCCTATTTCTCAGTACAAAAAAATCCCTACTTCGGCATCTAAGTAACGTCACCTTAGCAGTCGTCCCAGTCCACTGATGGTCTCCTGTACCCCCCTGACATACGGAAGTGGTTCAGTTGGATAGACCATTATAGGCTTATGGATGACAAAATCCTCTCTGGGCCTAAGAAGGTCACTGAATACACAGCAATATGGCTATGATGGCTTGAATTTAAGGAATCCACGTCTTAACACTCCCTTGTGGGCACAGGCTAGTCATTTTCAGGCGATGCTTTAATGGGGATAAATGATGAGAGAGTGGACATGCAGCAAGCTTACCCTCAGGACACTTTTCCGCTTATGAGGGATCAATAAACCTAGAGGATTTGTCTCCCCTTACCTTTCCCTCCCTCTCCTCCATCTTCCCTCCTCCCCCTTCTTTTTATTTAACTTCTCTTTGTTTTTTCTTTATGCGTTTAAATAATCCTATATCTGTTTTGTAATATATGTTTGTACAAACAACGCTACTTTGCTGATGATCAGACTGCGAAACCTATTTGTGACTCAAAGTTTGCATTGTGTCTCATTCGCTGCTTGTACTTCATGTTTGTATTATTTTGGAAATGTAAAAACAAATTCCACAAATAAAAATAGAAGCTTAAGAAAAATGTTTTGGACAGAATAAAGAGAATTTATCTTAACGTAACCAATTTTAGGTCAGCCTATCGCAGGCCAACTCAGATGATAAAATAAAATTCTAAAACACGAAAATGATACAGGAGATATGGTTGTATTGCCGACTAGACACTTCAACATAATTAAAAATAAGGAAAACTTATCAAATTGCCTGTCAGATAGCTAGTTAAAACCGAGCAACAACATTGGGGGGACAAGGGAGGTACATAGTTAAACAAAGTCATGTATATGAGCGAATGGAATGATATAGTAGAATAAAACGGAACGGAATGATACAGATCTAAGAAAAGACAATAAGGACAGTGTGAGATCAGAGGTATTGGGTACTGTTAATCTAAGCCTACAAAATACACAAGAGGAAAATGAATACCAGGTGGAGAAGAGCAGGTGACAAAACACTTTTTTTCAATTCTCTTTCTCTTTACAGAAGGATCCACAACCACCAGGACCGATTCACAACCATGCCTTATATACCGACCACCACACACTAACAAGGTAAGTATAATTAACAATGCTATTTTCCTCCACATTAAACACATATGACAAAACTAATCACCTAAAGGATTACCCAACTAGAGCAAACAAATAAACCAATCTGCATCAATGCACCAACCCTATCTGCACCTTGCTACTACTAATCTATCTCACACAGGATAGGTATCCCTAAAACCACTAGAAGTCAGCATCATCCCACTATACCAGCACAGCCAGGCAGAGAGGTATGGCTTACTTGCACATGTCATGGATATCTGCAAACCTAACGTAGGAAGAGAAAGCTAAATGCAACAATATTAGGATAACAAAGAATGGTGTAAGGAGGAGACTGACAGCAGGGAAGACAAAAAAAAAGAGCCCAAGGAATAGAGGTCTGAATTGGCATGACACTGAAACAATGTGGGAAGGGAAGCAGGAAAAGGGAAGGGATAATACTGGTGAGAATACTCAAATACTGATAGACACATGAGTGCTGGTTGTAACGAAAGGGAGGTGACTACATGCTAAATCAGTATCCTCAAGCTGATTTAGCATGGCTTTGAGGATATCCATGTTTGTGCATAGGTGGTTAAATGAAAATGATTGAGGCACTAATTAAATCACCTCTATTCAAACATAAATATCCTTATAAACTGAACTTAGAGAGGCTTCAAAACTGGAGTTGGCACCGAGCTAGATACTTAAACTGAGCTCAACCTGAATACAACAAGGCTGAACTTACTTCTGCTCAAGGTCATATAAGGAGGCATGATGATAAAACTAAATGAGAACATTGGAGAATCAGGGATTATACACGGAGATAAAAAAAAGAGCAAAGAGGGACTTCTGGTTGAGAAAGCACCATTAATAAAAAGTGAAAAGGAGATGCTAATGAGGAGGCAAAGAGACACATTCAAATACAAATAGTGTAACACAGTAGATTCAAGACTGCAGCTTTTAATAAAAATGCTTAAACTGTTTCTATATCACAGTGAGCCCAGTAATGTTACTGGACCTTTAACATGAACCACTAATTAATAAAGTTCAGACTTGTTTGTCTTGACTGGAAACAAAACGAGGAACCGGTTCAGAGGGCAGAGTTATTTAACCCTTTGGATTAAAAAAAGATGATCGGTCTTGGATTTACATTTGGTTTACAAATTAAAGGACATTCCCTCGGGATTAAAAACTACAAGATTGACATTGGATTAAAGGATGTAACAATTCTAGTTTGTCTAGCCTGATGCTGGTTTCGATTTTAGAAGGAGGACTTCACATTCACTGTTTCCATTATAGTGGGAACCAGTACAGACTGCAGCATTGGCTATGTGTTGTAGGTTATTTTTTAATTAATTGTTTTTTTTTAATTATTGGAAAACAAATTGAAATGAATGTGCAATTGAAGTTAAATGGAAATTCTCCATGATGCTTGCACCTGGAAACGCTCGCAAAATGAATGTGAAAGCATCCAGAAAATATACCCCATGTGAGCCATCTATCAAATGCATGCACAAATGCATACAATTTCTATGCATTTTCACATGCGTTTTGCACTGGTATTTTTTCCCTAGGAACCAGCCACTTTACCGGCGCAAATTCAACAGATCCGTTGCACGTCTCCCTTCTACACTATATGTTCCGTCTCGCTCTTTTCCTGAGGCACGCATGCAGGAAATGAGAGGCAGACAGAAAAGTCTGACTCCGAAATCTACAGTTAGTAGAAGGTAAGTGTGGGGGATTCTTACTGTAATAGGGGTGGAGTCTTGGTGAGGGTGGGTGATAATCATTTAATAGTCAGTGGGAAATATAATGTATTGCTGGGGGGGGCATTTAGTTTAATAGTGGGGTCAAAGTAATGAGTATTAATTTAAGGTGGTAGCATGGTTCTCATTGATGTCATATGACTACACATTCCATCTCCTTATGCAGCACTCAAAGATCTGTGGGATTGGTGGATATCCTGTTTTTATTTTGATTGTATTTGTATCACTTAAATGGGCAAGATGATGCATGCAATTTAACAAAAGGCACCATCTTCATGTTGAAAGGATTGAAATGAGGAGTTAACAGTTACATTCCTATTATTTCAAATATTTCCGGAATTTTTAATGCACATATTTCACCAAGATTCACTTATAGTATTTAGGGGCCATGCAGAACCCCTGCCCTCCAAACAGAGAGCTGGGCCTCCCTTATGGTCCCAACCAACCCTGTCAAATTGGGGTAATAGATTATTTAGTGAACAAGAATGGCATTCCATAAAGTGTATAACTAATGTGCTTTTTAAAAACAGATGGTAAGAAAGTCCCTAATATGCTCTCCAAAATGAATCTAGAGTTCTCAATTGCTGTTACATAAATTGATTTCATAACAAGGAAAACAAATTTGATAAATGACTATTGATGAGCTACATGTGCTTTTCTTATAGTATGTTGTTCTCACATAGGAGGTGTTAATATGCACAAGGAATCATATTTACATATATGCATCTTTTCTGGTTTTGGGGCTGTCATGCTGAAATCAAGAGTGGTCACTGTAGAGGTCTAGAATAGATCATAGATCATATGCATGCAATTCCATACATTACACAGTGTAGAATATTTTAAAACAGCAACTCAGTTTTCATGCAAGACAGTGTCACATGTGAACCAAAAATAGGTCACCACAAAATAACATTAAGTTAAGCAATACCTTGTGATCAGAACGTTTAAAAAAAAAAAACACAGATTATGACTTCTTGTATAGTGCATATGATAGTCATTAAAATAACTAAATACAATTGATAAAGGAAAACTATACACATGCATTGTAATTTGGCAGCGGCAGCATCTGGCAGTCAAGAAATCAAGAATGTTTTAACATCTGTCAGTGACAAACAAAATGACGCAGTTGCACTTGCTAAAGAACAGAAAGGTTGAAGGATGGAAAAAAACAATGCCTGGTCTGATGAATCCCATGTCCCGCTGAGTTACAAACATGTGAGGTCCAAAATATGACAAACTGCGTGAGTCCATAAACCCACCAATGAACGGTGATGGCAGTTTAATGGGGTGGTGCGTGTTTTTGTGAAATGCACTGGATCTCTTGTGATGAGCAGAACATTGTTTGAATGCCAAAGAGTGTCCAAAAATAATCACCATCTATCAAATACATCCCTTCATGGCAGATTTGCACCCATCAGTAAACGGGCATCTAATGCCCTGGCCACAAGGCTAGTAAAGTTCTGGAATGGTTCCAGGAACAAAACAATGAGCTCCACTTAATATAGCCAACATAATTTAATATAATCAAACAGTGGGATGAGATGGAACAAGACAGACAGAGTAGATAATTGTGGATAGGAATTTCCATTTTAGGCCATCAACTGTAGTGGGGGCAGCGGACACATTGCTTAATATTAAGTCAGTTCGGAACAAAACAGTCCAACAAAAATTAGCATATGAGGCAAATTTTTGCTTCAACTCAGTTTGGAGATTTGGAAATTATGAATTGGGACCTAGCAAAGGAAATCTTTAATTCCATAAATACAACAAAAGTTCTTTTATTTTAAACCAGCATCATATCTCTTCTGTACTTGTTGAGGACTTCAACATCATGCGATTTCTTTGGTGAAATATAATGATGAATGGTATTTGAAAAAAAAAGTAGACCCTGCCACCATTAATTAATAGTCTGGCAAATACAGAAGCACTAGTGTAATATAGGACCGCCCCAATCCCTTCCAGAGTGTTTGGCTAGCATGAACTGATCACTATGCGGATAACCCAATCTCCTGCATGCAAGAAAGACTACCTTATCAAAATTTTTGTCCTCCTTTTATGTCTGCTACAGTCTTCTTCCCTCTCATTCCCCTTACTAACACTCCCCTGGTCTTCCCTACCGAACTCTTTTCCTCTAGATCGGAATCTCCTAGAACCTTTGATTGTTGCCTGGATATCTGGTCATTATTGAGCACTGTGGTAGTCAGTTCAATGGTACTGACTACCCCAACACTGAAGACGACGTCATGAGGGTTAACCGTAACCTTAACTCCTAACCCTAATACCCCTAACATAATACTTACATGACATTAATGACAGGCAGGTCCATCCATCGCCACTTTAACACAAGTCGCTATTTCAGATGACGTCGTTTTGTACAGTTGGCAATAGAGTGTTTCGTCCCATCAAGTCATCTGCATCCTGGTTAGTAGTTTTTTTCAGGTCGATATAGTATGGATTTGGAGTCCTCATGCCGTCATCATACCGTTAATTGGTACTACACCCATTGAGCAATATATCTAAAAGGTACTATTGTTTTACTACTTATTGCTTATTATGTCTAATGCTTTTATTGTTCAATTGAGAATATACCCCCCCCCACACACTATTTCCTGTTTTGTACTCTGATATCCTAGCCATGTTATTATTTTTGAAAAACCAAATAAAATGTTTCTTCAAAAATAAAATGAAAATAATGAATGATATTTGTACAATTCAGAATGTCACCAGTGGCTACTTCCTGGCAGACAGATCCCATTATTTGTATAGGATACAAAGTGTAACCTAGCAGATCCATGTTGACACGGATTTCATAAAAAAAAATTGACTTTCCTGAAACATCTACAAAAGGTCTGGTTAAAGTGAAAACAAAAATATACTCCTCTTTCTACCTGTCTAATGCTCCAAACCTAAAGTAAAGACTAAATTACACAGTTAGTCCCTATACTCCAGAGAAAAACTGTCAAATAAATTTCAAGGTTTTCCTTGTAAAATTTATGCAGTGCAATATTATGAAAATTGGTATGGTCATGTAGGGCTAAACAAGTGGACTGAATCAGTTTTGTACCCATGGGTCACGTAATTTTCAGTGCAGGTCTTGGGTTGAAACAATACAGAAAATAAAATCACTGGGTCGGTCATTTTAAATTTGGTTGGAGACAGGTGCAGTGGTTAGTTTGCGAGTCATTTGGACCATAGACTGCACAGTGTGCAGTAGAGACACAGTCTGGGAGGTAACCACTCAGTGACAACACCTCTGCATTATCATCAAAACTGCAGACTCGGCCTTCACAATTCTACTTTATGATGTGCAATGCTAATACTCTGGGTAAGTGTCAGCCTGGCACAGCCAGCAGCAGACTGAAATAGCTCTGGTCAGTACCCCTCTAGTAGATGTGACCTGAACTTCCCCAACAAAAAAAGAGTGCTGAGGAAGCAAGTTTCCTTTGTGTAACTGTATTGAAACCAAAAGATTTGTCATTCTGCACTGTATAATGGTCACTAAACTGTTCACTGTATTGTATAATGGTCACTAAAATGCTCACTGTTTTGCATAATGGCGTTCATATTTCATGCATAAATGTTTTTGACCATGCCTTCAGCACAATGTTTGGGTGGAGGGCTGAACACCATATGGTCTTAAAGTGGTTAAAGTGTGCATTTTTACAAATGCCGATTAATATTTGTTATTGATATACTAGTCCTTTAAGAATTTAAACATAATAACAAAACCTGAAAATGTATTCTATATCATAATGTTATAAAAGTGCCAAAAATCACAGATGAGTAGGGAGCTGCTACTTAAGCAATATAACAAATATCTTGCAGAAATCTGAAACTGTTTTTTTTTTGTAAGTTACTGAATATTTAGCATGTCTAAAAACACAAATACAGAAAGCTTGTCAAGAAGCCCAGCAAACAAAATATTAAACAAAGTTTTGTTCAAAATATGCCCTCATGTTTAAGACCACTAACAAAATATACTTAAGAGAAAAGCACACTAACTTCACAGATATTTCCTGTACACATCTGGCATTTCAACTTTATAATCAGTAACTAAGAAAGCCAAGACATTAACTCATGACTTCACACTGTACATTATAGCTGCCAGAGGGGCCTTCCAAGTTGAAAGGGTTTAGTTGCAACCTTAGCTTTGACTTCTTGGAACACCAAACTTTAACAATGTATTTACATACACACAAATAACACACAGCCTACACTTGCCTGTACTCTCAACTTTAGACACTCTCTAACAGGTAATCATTCTCTGTTGCATAAGTAGTACCCAGAAAACAAAAAAAAACAAAACAGAGTTACTGATAAAGTTTTTCAAGGAATTCTCAGGGAAGGCACCCACAAGGGATGGTTCCCTCCCACCTACAAACACATGCATGTTTAAAAACACCTCTCACAACACCCTTCCATATTGTAATTGCATAACTTCTCAAACACAATTGTATGGCTGCAAAAATCTTATTAAATGAAAACAGAATGCTGTTCTGGAGAAAAACTGTAAGAAAGCATTACCAGTAAGTACAACTCTTTCAGCATCCATAAGATTACAAAGATTAATGAATTTAGAGAGGGACAAGAGGTTTTGGTTAAAAAGATTACTCTTGATTAGATTGGATGTCCATCCGTTAGCGCCATGTGATGCTGCAGATACTGGTTCAGTTGCCAGACCTGCAATTTTGCAAGTTTGCCTTTAAAAGCCATTGACGCTTTAAATTTTCCCTGCAAAGGTGATTATTTCCGACTTGAAAAAAACGATGCTTCATACATTTACCTTCTGGTCTGTCTAAAAATGATTAAATGCCCCAAAAATGATATTTGCTATTAAAATACCCAGTTCTGCCACCACTAAGATTTGATTACAAAGATGACACTAAGAAAAGCCACTCTCAAATTAAGTCAGAGTTATTGTCAACACAACAATAATCTGCCTTAAAAGTAGCATTATAAACAACCAAACTTATCTGGAATGTGGCTTATTTAAGAACACAAACAGAATGTTATTAAATTGAGTTTAATTTGACAAAGTAAGTCACAATGCAATAGTTTCTTAATATAAACAGGAATAACAAAAAAAGAAAACTCACATACTGTATAGACAAAAACCTCAGTAGCAGACTGATCCCCAAGAAACACAAATTTGTTACAATTTTCAATAACTTTTTAAAGCAACTTTTTACACCTCAATATTTTTCCTTCAGATCTTACTGAAAGAGGTGTGCTGGTATGATTATTTGTCTTATCATCCTATTCACACACACACTTTTCTAGTGATAAATTATAGAACTTGGATATTTCAACCATTGTACTCTGTAAGCACAACATCAGGGCTGGACATAAACAATAGGTGACATGCTGATCTTATCTTGTAGCAGGGCCCCAGGCCATCAGCATACAAACTTACTTAAACACAGTGACATCATAGATACTCTGATCATTGGAAGTAATCATGACCACAGTTAGAAATTTTATTTTCCTAACTCCTGGTTATGAATGAAGGAAGAATGGCCCCTTGACTTCTATGAAATCTTGAGGGGAAATTGAGGAAGTAAGGCTGAATCAAGTCTAAGAAAAACTTGGTTGTCAAGGATTATAAGGCATAGATATTGTGTACAAAATCCTGGATCACTCCTACCTTCCTGGTTGATGTGATCCAGGAGAAAATACAACATTGAGTGTCAGAAGCCTTACTGCAGTGGTTCAAAAGAGGATGCAATTAGGGCTTACAATACACTATTTAAGCGGAAATGGTTATTTTTTTACTCATTAATCTATTTTATAGCACTAAAGAATTAGATTCTTACTAAACAAGCTTCCGCAATTATTTCTTTGAAGAATGTACTCAAGGCTGCAATCTGCACCTTTAAAGGTATGTCTAAATAAACCCAAGTCTAAACTGAACTGTTGGAAAGCCAAGATAATTGGTACATAACATTCCTCTAAAAAACAAAATGAAGCCCTAAATGGCGCCGATAAGGTTGAATATAATAATATTAAGCATATACAGACGGTCGAGCAGCTGCAAATATACAGGTGGCTGCACCCACCTGGAAAACACAGAAATGTACAAACCAAAAAATGCAGCGCTGCAGACCTGACTGGCTCAATGGAAAATAGTGGTCTGGGTCACGAATAAAATTAAAAGTAAAATTTATTATATTAAAATATCATGGAATAAAATTCTATACTACTAAATGACATATATACACATCTCATACCCCACAATGAATAAATCACAGTGCACTGTGATGTAAATAATACATGGATCTCATATGCAGCCAATAAGTAACGCTACTAGATCATGATTGAATAGGACAGCTGTCTCGATAGTAGCTCTATTAGCTGTATACATGTAAGACCTCCAAATAGTCGTATGAGAAGGGGATGAATGTGATAACACAATCATCCGTGGTATAATGGTAGTGATCAGATGATAAACAAAATCCAGATATCTAGGTGAGCTGTTGTAGTTCTACAGTCCGCGGATAGATGGTATATAGTGGATATGCAAATTAGTTCATCGGTATATATGCATATAAGCAACGGCGTGTATGTTGATATAACACACTGTAATAATCTGCACAGTTCACACATCGGCAACAGTGTAGCATATATTCGCTGTCTCTGACAATATGGAATTGGAGAAATATAGGAGCCAATTTCATGCACTGTAGTCTATTATGGATGTAAAAGGAGATTTACTCCTGTCTCGTTTTTAACCAAAATGGCAACATAGTGCTTAGTGGCTGATAGATACAGCTACAACATTATCCAAATATTCCATAATAAAGCAAGGACAGACTTATCTGTATATGACCGGATAGCTTAAATCTGAAGAGCCGGCGTCGGTTGCGCCTGTCACCCGCGTGTGGAACCAACCCACTGTGCAAAGCTCTGGGTCTGGTGAGTAGTAATCAGTCGGGTAAATGCAAAAAGATGTGCCTTGTGTGTCAAAAATCCTCGCAGCTCAGATCGTGAGCTGAATCAAATACAGCGGCTCATGTAACAGTTCACGAATCTGGAGTTGAAGTTGTTAGAAAATATCCAAATGGTCAATTTAGCAGATGAGATGTCAAATAGATAGATAAAACAACTTGACTGGATCAAAGTAACCCTAACGCGTTTCATTACAGCTTGTAACTTCATCAGAGGGAATGTTCAGATCCTTTGGAAGCTCATTGGAGCCTTATATATGTTACACCTTCAATCAACTAATCAATGATAATATCACACATTGATTTATTCCTGACCACATAAATCATGGTATGTTGAGAAGCAAATTCCTAATTGGGTAAATCTCTAATTTCAAATATTGTTTGTATTACACATTATAAGCTATTGCCCTATAAATTCAATAGAGACCTTATACAACAGACTAATTATTATAGAAGATTCATAATGACATGAATAAAAAACTAGGAAAATAGCATAGTGACTCCAATCCTGCCCTATGTGCCATGATATGGCAAGAAATATGTGAACAGATAAAATAAAAAATGCATATTGCAAGATAATATAAATCTCATGAACATTGTAGAAGGACATGATTAAACAATATATATTGAAGAGAATCAAAATGAAAATAAAAATATAAAAATAAAAATAAATAAAAACAATAATAAATATAAAACTAAATAAATAAAAAAAGAAATATATAAATAAAAATAAAAATGAAAATAAAGGTGAAAATAAATATAAATGAAAATAAATAAAAATATGAATAGTGTTGTGAGGAGAAAGAAGGTATATCTGTTTAATATGCAATATTCAGGGAAAACAATTTAGTTCCATAGATTCATTTAAACCTTCTGGATGAATAGAGTTTAATTTATGCATCCATGCAACTCCTCTTTTACAAAGTTTGCTATATCTGTCACCTCCCCTCTCAGTCATTTTCACATGTTCTAAACCACATACGGTAAGACATGAAGGGTTATTGGCATGAACCATTGCGAAATGTCTTGAAACACTATGATTCATGTATTTATTCAAAATATTTCGTCTTTGTTCAACGATCCTTCTTTTGAGGGATCTTCTAGTTCTCCCAACATATTGGAGACTACAACTACATTGTAAAAGATAGATGACATATTCAGTGTTACAATTCACAAATCCTATAGTCTTAAATTTGTTATTTGTGATAGATTACTTGATTTCTTTCGATCCGTGTTGTATAAATTTGCATGTAATGCAGTTAACCTTAGCACATCTATACGTTTCACTGGGAGGTTGTGGTAACCAGGTAGAAATTTGGTCATTCTCATCTCGACTCTGGCGAGGATTCTTTAGAAAGCTTGGAGCAAGAAGGTTTTTCAAATTACAATTTTTCTTAAAAACTATCTTTGGTTTTTCTGATAGTATCGATCTTAAAGTAGGATCTTGTAATAAAATTGGGTAGTGTTCTGAGATGATCCTTTTAACTTTATGTGATGCATTATTAAATTTGGAGATAAAAGCTACTTCTCCAAACGCTGCTTTGGTTAGAGCTTTTTTGGGACTGGATATAAGTAAATTGGTTCTATCCATTTGTCTCACTTCCTCTAATACAGTGGACAAATCTTGTGAAGGATAGCCTCTGTATCGAAAGGAGACAAGCATGTCTTGTGATTGTTGATCTAAATCTTTATTGGCTGAGCAATTACACTTTAAACGCAAAAATTGGCTCTTAGGGATATTTCGCTTCCATGGTTTATAGTGAGCACTGTCAAAATGTAGAAAATTGTTCGTATCCACTTTTTTCTTATAATTACGTGAAGCGATTCTGGACCCATCTACAAATAATGTTAAATGCAAAAAATCTATGGAGACCCTGCTAAGAGTGTGTGTGAATTTTAAATTATAAGGGTTAATGTTTAGTTGAGAAACAAATTCAATTGCTGACTGATCTGTGCTGTGCCAAATGATAAGTCATCTATATAACGGCCATAGAAGACCAGGCTCGCCCCCAGCTGCGCTCATTTTCGAACGCACCCATGTAGAGGTTGGCGTAACTAGGGGCGAACCTGGTCCCCATGGCCGTTCCCATCAGCTGTAAATAATAAACCCCCTGAAATAAAAAATAATTGTGAGTTAAAATATATGTAATTGCGTCTATAATAAAGGTCCATTATTGGCTGCATATGAGATTCATCTATTATTTACATCACAGTGCACTGTGATTGATTCATTGTGGGATATGAGATGTTTATAACATTCCTCTGCTTTAAAACCTTATAAATGTGCACCAACTGGTAAAGATCTTCCAAATTTTCAATGAGATCTCCTTTTCACTAATTTCCTGCTTTATATCAGAGCAGGTGTCTGAAAGTCCTTTGCTTCTGAGAAGTCTCTATTTAGAATCCATGCAACTAAGCTTAACATTGTCATAACTGGATTAATTACTGTACAGATTTATTAGATCCAGATTTCCATGTAGGATCTATATTGTCTCTTCCTATATAAACTGAAGGCTCAAGAAACAAGCCTCCTGGAGCATTCAGCATAACATGTTCTTGCCAAATCTTTTTGACCAACTAAGGAAAAGAGATAGAAAGGCATAAGCAAGAGACACATCTTGTCTTTGTTTTATGGTGTTTATGCCAAAATACTTTATGGGATTTAGAGAGAAGAAAAATTAGGACATTACATTTTTTTCTCATGAATAACACGAGGATACCCTAATTTCCTGGTTATTAATATCTTTTGTTTTGTGGCTTCAAATGACAACTGTAATCAAGCTTAACTTCACATGAGCCACTAAAGAAGATAGAAAGTTCATTTCTGCCCAGATAAAAAAAAAATACCCTCATCAACGGATTCTTTTGGGATTCTGGTGCTTTTCTCTTGGTTTGCATATCACACACTAATAATGTCAATCTGCATTCAAACATTTTTCCTGAAGATCTGGTCTTTAAAATGCTTTAGTTCTTTCCAGTTTGCAAACATTTCCCTTTGATTCCCTGAACAGAGAGGCATCTTAACCCCAGGCACTGTTATCCATGGTAATTATCAAATTATTCTGTCCAAAGCAGTCCTGAATTTAAAATACTTCTGTGCTTCCATCATTTCCAATCTGATTTTAGCTTTGCTGGTACTCTCAGTAATATGTACAAGCAGAGATTTTTTATTTCCAGACTCTAAAGGTGGTCATATGCAGAAGTCTTGAGTAAAAACATGGCAAGAGAACCCCAGGTATGGTGTCCATCATTACACCCAGTAAAGACATGTCCTCCATGAGAGAATATTTTTGACCACCTCAGACTTCTGTATTACCAAGGCCTGTGCCACAAACTCAAGGTAGTCCAAATATGGACTTATGATCAAATGTTCTCTTAACTGGCCTAAACGTCTGCCAGTAGTTCTTTGAAGATCCTGGGAACCAAACAGCAAAATGGAACAACTATTACTGCTTTAATAGATTTTATAATAAAATAAACAGTGACAATTGGTATAATAAAAATTACACACAGTACAACGTTAATAATTAATGGTTGCAAATGGAGAAAGAACTTGTGACAGAGAGAAACCCGTTTTCCGTACCAATAGATTTGGCTAACTTGAATTAAAAAATGGGAAAAAGTGGATTAAACCAAACTGCTCAAGGGGAGCTTTTAATCGGAAGAAGGGTATTCTTATCTTTCCTTAAAAGTCTTTAATTTTAGTATGGTTAAGATAGCTGAATATCGCTCAACTTGTGGTATTAATAAATTTAATCCTAAATCAAACATTAAAACATGATAATGGGCAAATGGATGAAAATCTGCAGTTGGTGTAACAGGCTGACAAAACGTTCTTGAGATAGATTAGTGAAAGGGAGGACCAGCAAGTCTAAAAAAACTGAAGGGACTGTGTATGTGGAAGTAGAAAAAGAAATATCACAACGTCTAAATAAATATTTGTTCTCTGTTTTTACTTTTGGAAATTCAAAAGGGATCACCTTTACTATAAGGGAAATAACATAGCTTACTGTAATGTAGATAGAAATATGTTTACTATAGAAGATGTGTTACTTCAACATTAAGTAGATATGTAAATGAGTCCAGATATCCAATAGTATTAAAAGATTGCAGTAGCCTTTGCAGGGCCATTACATTACATTTTCACCAATCACTGCAGACATAATTCCAGGTGATTAAAGAATGGCAAAGTTCCACTGTCTAAAAAAGGTAGTAGGGAAGAATATAACTACAGACCCTTCAGTCTCACAATAATAGTAGGGAAATTAATGGAATCACTTTATTAATTGTTCATAGTTAAAGTCAAACAAGTGAAAAGATCCAAGACAGTATTATGGGAAATCACATAAAATAAAACTACATGATTTCTTTGTCTAGTGAACTAAAGTGATAGATCAGGGTAGATCAGTGGAATTTCAGGAAGCCATCTGATTGCAGTAACCCACAATAAATTAACAAAACCATGAAACATTTTGAATTTGGTTCAAACATAGTTGACTCAATAGAGGCTTAGCTAAAATCAGGAGACAGTGGGTCTTAGTTAATGGTGTAAGATCAGATTAAGGACTGTGGAGTATCTCAAGGATCAGTGCTCCCTGCAATTTCTAGAAGGTTTGAAAAGTGGAGATGTTGCCTATAACAACCAATCAGATTCAAGTCATCATTTATTTAGTATACTCTACAAAATGATAGTTATAATCTGATTACCTACAGCAACCAACATCTCCACTTTTTAAACCCAACAAAAACTTGCAGTTTGATACATTTACCCCCAGAACTGATTTAAACTTTACATTTAGAGAATCTCTTTTCAGGTTGGCTTAATTTGATGAATGCATATTGACAAAGTAGAGTATGTTATAACATGTACAAGATGTGAAAGAGGGTGCACTTTATTTTTCTTTTTAAAAAAAAATAAAATATATATATATATATATATATATATATATATATATATATATATATATATATATATATATATATACATACACACACACATATACATACACACACACATCCTACCATTCAGTAAAAATAATATATGTAAGAAATCATGCTAATATGGAGCATACCATATGTGAAGCAGCCTCTGACCCTACAGATGGCGGTTGCAGGTCAGATATCTATGATGGCTTCATTTTAAAGCATGCCTATGGGGAGACGTATGTGGGGTTAGACGTGTGTGATTTCTGCACTAAGTGGGATTTTCTCACAAAGTGGACGAAAATGCACAGTTAGACAACACAGCAACTAATCCTCATCTTTCTCTTCTCTTTTCATCTTCAGGTATGTTCATCCATGCTGCTACTACTACTACTCTGATCATTATTCTGTGAATTTCATCCCTGCAATCTGTGTTTAAGTATGTTCATCCATGCTGCTACTACTACTCTGATCATTATTCTGTGAATTTCATCCCTGCAATCTGTGTTTAAGTATGTTCATCCATGCTGCTACTACTACTCTGATCATTATTCTGTGAATTTCATCCCTGCAATCTGTGTTTAAGTATGTTCATCCATGCTGCTACTACTACTCTGATCATTATTCTGTGAATTTCATCCCTGCAATCTGTGTTTAAGTATGTTCATCCATGCTGCTACTACTACTCTGATCATTATTCTGTGAATTTCATCCCTGCAATCTGTGTTTAAGTATGTTTATCCATGCTGCTACTACTACTCTGATCATTATTCTGTGAATTTCATCCCTGCAATCTGTGTTTAAGTATGTTATAGGAAACTGTTATCTGTTTAAACTTAGGTTGGCACAGTCTTTTATTGCTGCCTAATTTATGATAGGTATCTGGCCTCCTCTATCCTTTCCCACAAATGTTTTCTTTTCCTTTGATTAGCTGACCAATTAGCACATCTGTAGTGTATTCCTAAATTAGACTGACTACATCTTAGCTTCATTCTATGGGGAGACGTATGTGGGGTTAGACGTGTGTGATTTCTGCACTAAGTGGGATTTTCTCACAAAGTGGACGAAAATGCACAGTTAGACAACACAGCTGGACAAACATTGGACTACATTTGACTTGATTTAACTCCCAGCAATAAGCAACATCTGCCACAGCCTATTTCTGCACTACTTGTCTATTTATATGGAATACTGCTAAGAGGTAATTCTTAAAATACCCTTGCTTTTTGCTTTTACCCCCTTTTTTCACAATGTTTCACAAATTGCTTTTCTTAGTCTCATTTCATGGCATGATCTTTAGGACTGTGTCATCTTTCACCCCTCCACCAACACACAAATTTGTTCATATTGCACCTGCATTACTCCACTCACCTCTATTTAACACCCATGAACTGTTGTCCTATTTATTATCTCTAACAAGTACAGCCTCCACCTGTCGCCAGAAAATAAAAGGCCACACATCTTACAATCCCCTTGCCTATCTTTCGCTCACTCTGCTTCTATTAGCTGGTGATATATCACCTAATCCAGGTCCCCCACACTCCTCACACACACATACATCAGAACACTACCGTTCTATAGCAAACCTCAAACACATCACCTGTCTACCCTCTCTTCCCAAGTCCTTTAAATGTGCCCTTTGGAATGCACGATCTGTTTGTAACAAACTTACCTCCGTTCATGATCTCTTCCTCTCAAAAAACCTCAACCTTCTGGCAATAACAGAAACATGGCTCATGCAATCAGACACTGCCTCACCTGCAGCACTTTCACATGGTGGCCTCCATCTCACCCACACCTCCAGACCTGAAGGCAGACAAGGAGGTGGGGTTGGACTACTTCTCTCCCCACAGTGCACATACACAGTTCTACCAAATGTCCCATCACTCACGTTCACATCTTTTGAAGTACATGCTATTCGCATTTTTAATCCATTCTCCCTACGTGTTGCGGTGATCTATCGTCCCCCTGGAGCACACCAACAATTTATTGAGGATTTCTCTGCATGGCTCCCTCACTTCTTATCTTCAGACATCCCCACCATCATCATGGGTGACTTCAACATCCCCATTGATAACCCACCTTCCAAAGCTGCTTCCAAACTACTCTCTCTAACATCCTCACTTGACCTCTCCCAGTGGATTGAATCATCTACTCATAAGGATGGCCACTGCCTTGATCTTGTTTTCTCTAGACTATGCTCAGTTTCTAACTTTATTAATACACCCTTCCCCCTCTCGGATCATCACCTTATCAGCTACACTCTCACCCCCACTGCTCTAACCTCTCTACTGTCTAACTCAACCAAGCCTCCTCATACTCGTAGAAATCTGAATTCTATTAATCTTCAACAATTTTCCACCTCTCTCCAACACCTTCTCTCCCCTATCTCTACATTCTCATCCCCTGAGATGGCAGTACCTCATTTTCACCTAACCTTAGCAACGGCCCTTGATCAAGTGGCTCCAGCGACACTTCATACTACACGTCGACTTCGATGTCAACCGTGGCACACCAAAGCAACACGAAATCTTCAAAAACTGTCCCGTAAAGCAGAACGTCACTGGCGTAAATCTCGAAGCTCTAATGACTTCTTCACATATACTTCTGTCTACCACTCCTATCGAAATGCTCTGGACACTGCAAAACAAACATACTTTCAATCTCTTAGCTATGCTCAGGCTTCTAACCCCAAACGCCTTTTCAATACATTTAATCATCTTCTCAATCCTCCCACCCCGAACCCTCCATCTACTATCAGTGCTCAGGATCTTGCTACCTACTTCAAGGACAAGATTGATAAGATCAGACTAGAAATGGTATCCTCTTCCTCAACAAGCCATCAGCTCATTTCCTTCCCACTACCCTCTGACACCCTTTCTTCATTTGACCCCACAAATGAAGAGGAAATTTCTACGCTCTTCTTATCTTCCTACTCTACCTCCTGTCCTCTTGATCCTATTCCCTCGCAAATTGGTAGATCCCTGTCTTCTGTGCTCATTTCACCTCTAACTCAAATCTGTAATCTCTCACTCTCTACTGGCATCTTTCCATCACTATACAAGCATGCAGTGATTACTCCTATTCTAAAAAAACAAAACTCCGACCCAAACTCTCTCTCAAATTACCGTCCCATCTCTCAGCTCCCTTGCCCCTCCAAGCTTCTAGAGAGACTTGCCTACACTCGCCTCACACGCTTTCTTTCCGCAAACAACCTGTTGGATCCTCTTCAGTCAGGCTTTCGTTCTCAACACTCCACAGAGACTGCGCTGACCAAGGTTGTTAATGATCTGATCACTGCTAAGACTGAACGCCATTACTCTCTCCTAATTCTCCTTGATCTCTCGGCTGCATTTGACACAGTTGACCACTCTCTTCTCATACAAACGCTGCAATCCCTAGGTCTTCAAGACACAGTTCTATCCTGGTTCTCATCTTACCTCTCTAATCGCTCTTTCACTGTTAATTTCTCTGGAGCCACATCTGCTCCGCTTCCCCTATCAGTTGGAGTACCACAAGGCTCGGTGCTAGGTCCTCTGCTGTTCTCTATCTATACCGCTTCTCTTGGAAATCTAATAAGTTCCTTTGGCTTTCAGTATCATCTCTATGCGGATGATACCCAAATCTATCTATCCTCTCCTGATATCTCGACATCTGTGTTGTCCCGTGTAACTGACTGTCTTTCTGCCATTTCATCTTGGATGTCCTCTCGTCAACTCAAACTTAATCTTTCTAAAACAGAGTTAATAATATTCCCACCCGCCAACAAGAGCATACCTGACATTTCTATCTCTGTTGATAACATGACCATAAATCCCACCCCACAAGCTCGCTGCCTAGGTGTAATCCTTGATTCACGCCTATCCTTTGTTCCCCACATTGACTCTATATCTAAATCATGTTACATACATCTAAAGAACATTTCCAGAATCCGCACATATCTCACACAAGACACTGCTAAAACCTTAATTCATGCACTAATCATCTCCCGCATTGACTATTGCAATTCCCTCCTTACTGGTCTTCCCAAAAACAGACTCAAACCCCTAAAATCTATTTTGCATGCTTCGGCAAGACTGATTTTCCTTGCAAATAGCTATTCCTCTGTTGAATCACTCTGTATGTCTCTACACTGGCTGCCTGTCTTCTACCGAATCCAATATAAAATACTTTTACTAACCTACAAGGCCATCAACAAAGCTGCACCAACATACATCTCCTCTCTTGTCTCAAAATATCTCCCAACTCGGCAACTCCGTTCTGCAAAAGATCTGCGTCTCTCATCCACCCTCATTACATCCTCCCATTCCCGGTTACAGGACTTTTTTCCGGCTGCACCCACTCTATGGAACTCTCTCCCTCGCACAATAAGACTCTCCTCTGTTCTACAAACTTTCAAGCGTTCTCTGAAAACCTACCTATTCAGACAAGCGTATAATATTCCTCAACCACCATCTTAACCTCACTACCTTTAGCCTGTTACACAATTTCACACAAGACAACTACCCCCGGACCAACATTATTGTGTGACAGGATCATTTAGCTTATGAATCACCCTACCTTTGCAGTCTGGCTGGGCCAAGATGCAAAATGTATACTTAACCTCATGTGTCAATCTCCCATTGTCCCATAGATTGTAAGCTTGCGAGCAGGGCCTTCTCACCTCTTTGTCTGTTTTACCCAGTTTGTTTATTAGTTTATTACGTTTGTCCCCAATTGTAAAGCGCTACGGAATATGTTGGCGCTATATAAATAACTGATGATGATGATGATGATGCCTTATTCGCCATTTTAGAAAATATGCCCTTTTTTAGCTGTCCACTCTTTTCAACACTGAAATTCCTAGACACACACAAGTAGGAGAGTAATTAAGATTATTCCCTCATCTGATAAACAGGGTTCACCCTAAAGGTCTCACACTGCCACAGGACTTTAAAACAATGCCTGCTCATTGTAATATTATCCCTCAGCATCTGTAGAGAAATTGCACATTTTAAGACAGTGAAAGTCATTACTCTTTGTGTTACATTGTCATTGACCATGCTAGCTTTCTAGTTGATTACTGTACATGTAACTAAACAGTGTTTATTATTATTGTCCACATGAAATGCAGTTTTTCCTGATGTTCACGCTTTGTGTATTTTGATGTACCTTTACACAGAAGCTGCTTTATACTAAGCACTCTGTATACTGACACTATCTCTACCGAAACTAATGCTTACTGTGGTTATTTCCCTAAACAAACAAAAAAAAAAAACTACGGACTTTCCAAGTAAAGTAAGTTTATTTGGAATCTAATGCAATTAATTACATGATTGAATTTTAAACTACTTGCTCTTATTAGCTTCTTATTACAGCTAATGGGGACATCCGCCACTTTTTTTTTTTATCAATGTTCTGGGCAAAATCTCCTTTAGAAAATGTCGATCGCACCCTTGCATTTTTGAAGATTGCAGAACTGCACATTATCCACTGCCCCTGGTGAAAATAAAATAAACTGAAACAATCGTTGGGCAGGAAATGTTTTGTAATATATCTTTTTTCTTTGTTTTTTTTCTGGACTTTTTTGTATTTTTTTATTTCTCTATTAAAATTATTTTGTATTTTTGTACTCCAGCTTGCTGGTGCTGGTTTGTTCATTTTATTTGAACAATTGAGACTTCCATTATCAATATGCTACTGGGACTCCAATAGAGGCGATAAAATAATTATCGCATGCCTAAAAATAAGGAGACTCCTTTCCCGATTCTGTGTGAATCTACTGTTTGTACACCTTTGTTATAGCTCATCCTATACTCTACATATACAGATAACGCATGAACTCTCTATGTTTTATTGAAACCCCAGGATCAGTGCTTTCTTCATTCAAGTACTCCCAATAAAAGTGCATGAAAACACAAAGAGCACAGGGGGTGCTGGCCAAATGGGTCATCAGGGAGGGGGCAAGGATTTCCATAACTCTCTTTGCTGCAAGTTTAGCGGTTTCCCTATGCCCTGTGTGCCAAGGCTTTCCCCAGGACATCAAGAGATCAGGGCCACCACTGCCCCCGCTCCCCAGAACTTGTGGAGGAGCCCATAAGGATCTCCTTACCCTGGCAATTCTGTGAAACCATACAAAAATATAAGATGCAGATGTCAGACAAAAGGTGACTAAATATGTAAGTGTCTTGTGGTTACGGCCCCAGCCTTATGGCCAGGGCTGGACTGGCTATCTGGCACTTCTGGCAAAAGCCAGAAGGGCCGATGGTCAGTAGGGCCGGTTCGAGCTGTCAGTGCACTGGACGGTCAGTGCACCGACCGTGCACTGGACGGTCAGTGCACCGACACTTCTAGGTTACATGTGCCGTGCGCAGCTCTGCGGGGCGGCATAGTGCAGGTCCTGGAAGGCAGGTGGCAGCTAAAGAGCGGACAGGAGACAGAAACAGAAGAAGCTGAGAAGGTAGGTAAAGAAAACAGGGGGGGGGAGTGGAGAAGAGAAAAGGTGCCACACAATAACAGGGGGGGGGGAGAAGAGAAAAGGTGCCACATAATAACGGGGGAGGGGGGGGGGGGGGGGAGAGGAGAAAAGGTGCCACACAATAACAGGGGAGGAGAAGAGAAAAGGTGCCACACAAAAAATGGGATAATATGTTTTGGGCCACTACTGTGTGGCATAATATGAACTGGGGGCACTATTGTGGCATAATATGAACTGGGGGCACTATTGTGGCATAATATGATTTTGGGGCACTACTGCGTGGTAAAATATGATTTTGGGGCACTACTGCGTGGTAAAGTATGATTTTGGGGCACTACTGTGTGGCATAATATTAATTGGGGGCATGTACTCAGGCATGAGGGAAGGAGAAGAATGTTAATATAATGTGGGAGGTAGGCTATTAATTTAATGGTGAAGTTTAGGTGGGGGCTAATTATTTAATTTGTGCTATTTTATTTGTGGGGTGATGTGGGTTAATTTTATATTAGGGCCTAGCAATTTAAGATAGGGTGATTGGACCTTTAATTTAATGATGGGGTGGTTTGGGGGCTATTAATTAAAAGTGGGGCTGTTTGGGAAAAAAATGGTGAAAATGAATTATTTAATGGCAGTGATGGTTGCAGAAACAGGTATATTTATTAAACATAAATGCTATTTCATTTATTGCTGGGGTTGTTTGGAGGGAGGGAAATAGGTTTATTTATCATCAGCAGCAACAGCTATTTATATTAAATGTGAATACTAGTATTTTAATGTTGGGGCTGGAGGGAGGCCTGATTATAAAACATGGGTTGTATTGATTAAACACCAGGGCTGGTTGGAGTTTTCTAAATTACATGTACCCTTTTTTTCCAAATAGAGCCTCCAACATTCCAGTATCCAGACAAGCAGCAACTAAACTGAAGACACCAGGAGCCAGAGGTGGGTAAAGTAACAAGACAGGTAGGAGAGAGCAGGACAGTCTGCCAACTGTCCTGAATCTGGTGGGAAGTCCCGAATTTTGGTGACTGTCTCATTTAGTGAGATTTGGGCCGACTACAAGGACAGTTGGGAGGTATGTCCCGCTTCATACTGTACTGCTTGTGAAGGCAGAGCTGCATGCAACTAACAGTATTGCACACAGTATTACCTGTTTATTTGTCTAACATGTGTCTAAAATGATAGCCATGTTACATAATAGGGGCTCCCTGTCTTAAATACCCCAGGCCCCCAAGTGTTAATCCAGTTCTGGTTAGCAAGAGGGAGCGGATAGCTGCTTCAAGTCTCTGGATAGGACACAGCCTGCGGAGCAAGCCGAGGAGCTCCAAGTCTCACAAGATTTGTAATCTTGTGAGACTAAAAGCTTTCCTGCTCACTCTACAGGAAGTTCCCACCCTGATGGATGTCAGCAGCACCAGAAGCATAGATAAGTACAGTGGGCTGGGGGTGTCATAATGTGTCTCGGGGGGGTGGCGTGATAAATGTAATGTTTTATTTTAATGTATGTATCATTGCGTCATGTTGGCCACACCCACAACACAATGTGGTCACGCATTTTTCGGTGCTGCCGTGCAGGCCCACCTCGGTTTCTTTCCTGCTGGAACTGAGGTGGACTCTAAATGCCAGGGCTGATTTTTAGTCCCAGTCCGTCCCTGCTTATGGCCAGGAAAATATAAAAATTTTCCAGCTCAAAGTATGTAATTGTCAAGCATTAGGAGAAAATCCTGAACTTGAACTATCCATGTTGTGATGCAAAGGGTGCATATGCATATGTATTTTTTTTTTTTGTATGTTTGGAAAATACTGCTTGCTCTTGGCACACAAATATTGGGCAACCTTATTTTTACACTGCAATTTAAAGTTGAGCTAGGATTCACCCCCTTCCCAACTCTAAATCTGTCCACACATTTTATATCCCCCCCCCCCCCCCCCCCCCGCAGTGCAGCATAGATTGCCAATGTGCAGAATTGCACCTTCTAACTGGATTTACTCCTAACTCTAAGGGGGGTATTCAATTGACGGCGGGATCGCCGAAAACCCCGTGCTCGAAAAATATTACCGTTAATACGGTAATCCTGCGCGTAAATACCATTAACACGGTAATTTACTCGCTGGATTTCAGTTCGCAGTTTAGGGAGCTGCGAGCTGAAATCCAGCGAGATATTACCGTATTAACGGTAATATTTTTCGAGCGCGGGGTTTTCGGCGATCCCGCCGTCAATTGAATACCCCCCTAAATGATGCCCGAAGTGTGTTCAGTATTATAAAACGTTCCTTATACAGTTTGCAGATTAAGGGATAACACACATTTGGACAGAACAATGTTATCCACCAAATATGCTTGTGTGACCAATAAACACCACTACAAAATAGAAGGTACTGCTTACATTTCTTTTAAACGAAATAGGATATTCCTTACTTTGTAATGGGTACCCACAAAACCATACAGTGTAAAAGTGCTTTTGTTCAGAACCTTAGGGGTAGGTTTACTAACCTTCTAAAAACGGAAATGTGTTACCAAAAGCAACTAATCAGATTTTATATATAACTTATCTAGTACATTCTTA